>NW_026542814.1:0-158933 GCF_028750875.1 Macrosteles quadrilineatus
CATTATTAAAAAGTGTTCATTCATATATAATTATTATTATAAAAATATTATAAAATATGTATTTATATTATGATCAAAAACATTTATATATATTTTTTTGTATATTATCCTTCCTATAATATTATTATATATGTATTATTAATAACAAAAACATCATTAAAAAGTGTTCATTCATATATAATTATTTTTATATAAAAATTATAAAATATGTATTTATATTATGATAAAAAAACCTGTCAATATTTAATTGCATATTATCCTTACTATAATATTATTATATAAGTATTATTCATAACAAAAACATTATTAAAAAGTGTTCATTCATATATAATTATAATTATAAAAAAACATTAAACTATGTATTTATATTATGATCAAAAAACTTGTCAATATTTATTTTCATATTATCGTTTCTATAATATTATTATATTTGTATTATTAATTACAAAAACATTACTAAAAAGTGTTCATTCATATATAATTATTATTATAAAAAACTTTAAAATATGTATTTATATTATGATAAAAAAAACCTGTGAATATTTATTTGCATATTATCCTTACTATAATATTAATATATATGTATTATTATTATTAAAAACATTATTAAAAAGTGTTCATTCATATATAATTATAATTATAAAAATATTATAAAATATGTATTTATATTATGATCAAAAACATTTATATATATTTATTTGTATATTATCCTTCCTATAATATTATTATATATGTATTATTCATAACAAAAACATTATTAAAAAGTGTTCATTCATATATAATTATAATTATAAAAAAACTTTAAACTATGTATTTATATTATGATCAAAAAAAACCTGTCAATATTTATTTTCATATTATCGTTTCTATAATATTATTATATTTGTATTATTAATTACAAAAACATTACTAAAAGTGTTCATTCATATATAATTATTATTATAAAAAACTTTTAAATATGTATTTATATTAAGATAAAAAAAACTGTGAATATTTATTTGCATATTATCCTTCCTATAATATTATTATATATGTATTATTAATTACAAAAACATCATTAAAAAGTGTTCATTCATATATAATTATTATTATAAAAATATTATAAAATATGTATTTATATTATGATCAAAAACATTTATATATATTTATTTGTATATTATCCTTCCTATAATTTTATTATATATGTATTATTAATAACAAAAACATTATTCAAAAGTATTCATTCATATAAAATTATTATTATAAAAATATTATAAAAAATGTATTTATATTATGATCAAAAACATTTATATATATTTATTTGTATATTATCCTTCCTATAATATTATTATATATGTATTATTAATACCAAAAACATCATTAAAAAGTGTTCATTCATATATAATTATTTTTATATAAAAATTATAAAATATGTATTTATATTATGATAAAAAAACCTGTCAATATTTAATTGCATATTATCCTTACTATAATATTATTATATAAGTATTATTCATAACAAAAACATTATTAAAAAGTGTTCATTCATATATAATTATAATTATAAAAAAACATTAAACTATGTATTTATATTATGATCAAAAAAACTTGTCAATATTTATTTTCATATTATCGTTTCTATAATATTATTATATTTGTATTATTAATTACAAAAACATTACTAAAAAGTGTTCATTCATATATAATTATTATTATAAAAAACTTTAAAATATGTATTTATATTATGATAAAAAAAACCTGTGAATATTTATTTGCATATTATCCTTACTATAATATTAATATATATGTATTATTATTATTAAAAACATTATTAAAAAGTGTTCATTCATATATAATTATAATTATAAAAATATTATAAAATATGTATTTATATTATGATCAAAAACATTTATATATATTTATTTGTATATTATCCTTCCTATAATATTATTATATATGTATTATTCATAACAAAAACATTATTAAAAAGTGTTCATTCATATATAATTATAATTATAAAAAAACTTTAAACTATGTATTTATATTATGATCAAAAAAACCTGTCAATATTTATTTTCATATTATCGTTTCTATAATATTATTATATTTGTATTATTAATTACAAAAACATTACTAAAAAGTGTTCATTCATATATAATTATTATTATAAAAAACTTTTAAATATGTATTTATATTAAGATAAAAAAAAACTGTGAATATTTATTTGCATATTATCTTTCCTATAATATTATTATATATGTATTATTAATTACAAAAACATCATTAAAAAGTGTTCATTCATATATAATTATTATTATAAAAATATTATAAAATATGTATTTATATTATGATCAAAAACATTTATATATATTTATTTGTATATTATCCTTCCTATAATTTTATTATATATGTATTATTAATAACAAAAACATTATTCAAAAGTATTCATTCATATAAAATTATTATTATAAAAATATTATAAAAAATGTATTTATAATATGATCAAAAACATTTATATATATTTATTTGTATATTATCCATCCTATAATATTATTATATATGTATTATTAATACCAAAAACATCATTAAAAAGTGTTCATTCATATATAATTATTTTTATATAAAAATTTTAAAATATGTATTTATATTATGATAAAAAAAACCTGTCAATATTTAATTGCATATTATCCTTACTATAATATTAATATATATGTATTATTATTATTAAAAACATTATTAAAAAGTGTTCATTCATATATAATTATAATTATAAAAATATTATAAAATATGTATTTATATTATGATCAAAAACATTTATATATATTTATTTGTATATTATCCTTCCTATAATATTATTATATATGTATTATTAATAACAAAAACATTATTAAAAAGTGTTCATTCATATATAATTATAATTATAAAAAACTTTAAACTATGTATTTATATTATGATCAAAAAAACCTGTCAATATTTATTTGCATATTATCGTTTCTATAATATTATTATATTTGTATTATTAATTACAAAAACATTACTAAAAAGTGTTCATTCATATATAATTATTATTATAAAAAAACTTTAAACTATGTATTTATATTATGATAAAAAAAACCTGTGAATATTTATTTGCATATTATCCTTTCTATAATATTATTATATATGTATTATTAATAACAAAAACATTATTAAAAAGTGTTCATTCATATATAATTATTATTATAAAAATATTATAAAATATGTATTTATATTATGATCAAAAACATTTATATATATTTATTTGTATATTATCCTTCCTATAATATTATTATATATGTATTATTAATAACAAAAACATTATTCAAAAGTGTTCATTCATATATAATTATTATTATAAAAATATTATAAAATATGTATTTATATTATGATCAAAAACATTTATATATATTTATTTGTATATTATCCTTCCTATAATATTATTATATATGTATTATTAATAACAAAAACATCATTAAAAAGTGTTCATTCATATATAATTATTTTTATATAAAAATTATAAAATATGTATTTATATTATGATAAAAAAAAACTTGTCAATATTTAATTGCATATTATCCTTACTATAATATTAATATATATGTATTATTATTATTAAAAACATTATTAAAAAGTGTTCATTCATATATAATTATAATTATAAAAATATTATAAAATATGTATTTATATTATGATCAAAAACATTTTTATATATTTATTTGTATATTATCCTTCCTATAATATTATTATATATGTATTATTCATAACAAAAACATTATTAAAAAGTGTTCATTCATATATAATTATAATTATAAAAAAACTTTAAACTATGTATTTATATTATGATCAAAAAAACCTGTCAATATTTATTTTCATATTATCGTTTCTATAATATTATTATATTTGTATTATTAATTACAAAAACATTACTAAAAAGTGTTCATTCATATATAATTATTATTATAAAAAACTTTAAAATATGTATTTATATTATGATAAAAAAAACCTGTGAATATTTATTTGCATATTATCCTTCCTATAATATTATTATATATGTATTATTAATTACAAAAACATTAATAAAAATTGTTCATTCATATATAATTATTTTTATATAAAAATTTTAAAATATGTATTTATAATATGATAAAAAAAACCTGTCAAAATTTAATTGCATATTATCCTTACTATAATATTAATATATATGTATTATTATTATTAAAATCATTATTAAAAAGTGTTCATCATATATAATTATAATTATAAAAATATTATAAAATATGTATTTATATTATGATAAAAAACATTTATATATATTTATTTGTATATTATCCTTCCTATAATATTATTATATATGTATTATTAATAACAAAAACATTATTAAAAAGTGTTCATTCATATATAATTATTATTATAAAAATATTATAAAATATGTATTTATATTATAATCAAAAACATTTATATATATTTATTTGTATATTATCCTTCCTATAATATTATTATATATGTATTATTCATAACAAAAACATTATTAAAAAGTGTTCATTCATATATAATTATAATTATAAAAAAACTTTAAACTATGTATTTATATTATGATCAAAAAAACCTGTCAATATTTATTTGCATATTATCGTTTCTATAATATTATTATATTTGTATTATTAATTACAAAAACATTACTAAAAAGTGTTCATTCATATATAATTATTATTTTAAAAAAACTTTAAACTATGTATTTATATTATGATCAAAAAAACCTGTCAATATTTATTTGCATATTATCGTTTCTATAATATTATTATATTTGTATTATTAATTACAAAAACATTACTAAAAAGTGTTCATTCATATATAATTATTATTATAAAAAAACTTTAAACTATGTATTTATATTATGATCAAAAAAACCTGTCAATATTTATTTGCATATTATCGTTTCTATAATATTATTATATTTGTATTATTAATTACAAAAACATTACTAAAAAGTGTTCATTCATATATAATTATTATTATAAAAAAACTTTAAACTATGTATTTATATTATGATCAAAAAAACCTGTCAATATTTATTTGCATATTATCGTTTCTATAATATTATTATATTTAAATTATTAATTACAAAAACATTACTAAAAAGTGTTCATATATTATTATTATTATAAAAAACTTTAAAATATGTATTTATATTATGATAAAAAAACCTGTCAATATTTAATTGCATATTATCCTTACTATAATATTATTATATAAGTATTATTCATAACAAAAACATTATTAAAAAGTGTTCATTCATATATAATTATAATTATAAAAAAACTTTAAACTATGTATTTATATTATGATCAAAAAAACCTGTCAATATTTATTTTCATATTATCGTTTCTATAATATTATTATATTTGTATTATTAATTACAAAAACATTACTAAAAAGTGTTCATTCATATATAATTATTATTATAAAAAACTTTAAAATATGTATTTATATTATGATAAAAAAAACCTGTGAATATTTATTTGCATATTATCCTTCCTATAATATTATTATATATGTATTATTAATTACAAAACCATCATTAAAAAGTGTTCATTCATATAAAATTATTTTTATATAAAAATTTTAAAATATGTATTTATATTATGATCAAAAACATTTATATATATTTATTTGTATATTATCCTTCCTATAATATTATTATATATGTATTATTCATAACAAAAACATTATTAAAAAGTGTTCATTCATATATAATTATAATTATAAAAAAACTTTAAACTAAGTATTTATATTATGATCAAAAAAACCTGTCAATATTTATTTTCATATTATCGTTTCTATAATATTATTATATTTGTATTATTAATTACAAAAACATTACTAAAAAGTGTTCATTCATATATAATTATTATTATAAAAAACTTTTAAATATGTATTTATATTATGATAAAAAAAAACTGTGAATATTTATTTGCATATTATCCTTCCTATAATATTATTATATATGTATTATTAATTACAAAAACATCATTAAAAAGTGTTCATTCATATATAATTATTATTATAAAAATATTATAAAATATGTATTTATATTATGATCAAAAACATTTATATATATTTATTTGTATATTATCCTTCCTATAATATTATTATATATGTATTATTAATAACAAAAACATTATTCAAAAGTATTCATTCATATAAAATTATTATTATAAAAATATTATAAAATATGTATTTATATTATGATCAAAAACATTTATATATATTTATTTGTATATTATCCTTCCTATAATATTATTATATATGTATTATTAATAACAAAAACATCATTAAAAAGTGTTCATTCATATATAATTATTTTTATATAAAAATTTTAAAATATGTATTTATATTATGATAAAAAAAACCTGTCAATATTTAATTGCATATTATCCTTACTATAATATTAATATATATGTATTATTATTATTAAAAACATTATTAAAAAGTGTTCATTCATATATAATTATAATTATAAAAATATTATAAAATATGTATTTATATTATGATCAAAAACATTTATATATATTTATTTGTATATTATCCTTCCTATAATATTATTATATATGTATTATTAATAACAAAAACATTATTAAAAAGTGTTCATTCATATATAATTATTATTATAAAAATATTATAAAATATGTATTTATATTATGATCAAAAATATTTATATATATTTATTTGTATATTATCCTTCCTATAATATTATTATATATGTATTATTCATAACAAAAACATTATTAAAAAGTGTTCATTCATATATTATTATTATTATAAAAATATTATAAAATATGTATTTATATTATGATCAAAAACATTTATATATATTTATTTGTATATTATCCTTCCTATAATATTATTATATATGTATTATTCATAACAAAAACATTATTAAAAAGTGTTCATTCATATATAATTATAATTATAAAAAAACTTTAAACTATGTATTTATATTATGATCAAAAAAACCTGTCAATATTTATTTGCATATTATCGTTTCTATAATATTATTATATTTGTATTATTAATTACAAAAACATTACTAAAAAGTGTTCATTCATATATAATTATTATTATAAAAAAACTTTAAACTATGTATTTATATTATGATCAAAAAAACCTGTGAATATTTATTTGCATATTATCCTTCCTATAATATTATTATATATGTATTATTAATAACAAAAACATTATTAAAAAGTGTTCATTCATATATAATTATTATTATAAAAATATTATAAAATATGTATTTATATTATGATCAAAAACATTTATATATATTTATTTGTATATTATCCTTCCTATAATATTATTATATATGTATTATTAATAACAAAAACATTATTCAAAAGTGTTCATTCATATATAATTATTATTATAAAAATATTATAAAATATGTATTTATATTATGATCAAAAACATTTATATATATTTATTTGTATATTATCCTTCCTATAATATTATTATATATGTATTATTAATAACAAAAACATTATTAAAAAGTGTTCATTCATATATAATTATTATTATAAAAATATTATAAAATATGTATTTATATTATGATAAAAAAAACCTGTCAATATTTAATTGCATATTATCCTTACTATAATATTAATATATATGTATTATTATTATTAAAAACATTATTAAAAGTGTTCTGTCATATATAATTATAATTATAAAAATATTATAAAATATGTATTTATATTATGATCAAAAACATTTTTATATATTTATTTGTATATTATCCTTCCTATAATATTATTATATATGTATTATTCATAACAAAAACATTATTAAAAAGTGTTCATTCATATATAATTATAATTATAAAAAAACTTTAAACTATGTATTTATATTATGATCAAAAAAACCTGTCAATATTTATTTGCATATTATCGTTTCTATAATATTATTATATTTGTATTATTAATTACAAAAACATTACTAAAAAGTGTTCATTCATATATAATTATTATTATAAAAAAACTTTAAACTATGTATTTATATTATGATCAAAAAAACCTGTCAATATTTATTTGCATATTATCGTTTCTATAATATTATTATATTTGTATTATTAATTACAAAAACATTACTAAAAAGTGTTCATTCATATATTATTATTATTATAAAAAACTTTAAAATATGTATTTATATTATGATAAAAAAACCTGTGAATATTTATTTGCATATTATCCTTCCTATAATATTATTATATATGTATTATTAATAACAAAAACATTATTAAAAAGTGTTCATTCATATATAATTATTATTATAAAAATATTATAAAATATGTATTTATATTATGATCAAAAACATTTGTATATATTTATTTGTATATTATCCTTCCTATAATATTATTATATATGTATTATTAATAACAAAAACATTATTAAAAAGTGTTCATTCATATATTATTATTATTATAAAATTATTATAAAATATGTATTTATATTATGATCAAAAACATTTATATATATTTATTTGTATATTATCCTTCCTATAATATTATTATATATGTATTATTCATAACAAAAACATTATTAAAAAGTGTTCATTCATATATAATTATAATTATAAAAAAACTTTAAACTATGTATTTATATTATGATCAAAAAAACCTGTCAATATTTATTTGCATATTATCGTTTCTATAATATTATTATATTTGTATTATTGATTACAAAAACATTACTAAAAAGTGTTCATTCATATATAATTATTATTATAAAAAAACTTTAAACTATGTATTTATATTATGATCAAAAAAACCTGTCAATATTTATTTGCATATTATCGTTTCTATAATATTATTATATTTGTATTATTAATTACAAAAACATTACTAAAAAGTGTTCATTCATATATAATTATTATTATAAAAAAACTTTAAACTATGTATTTATATTATGATTAAAAAAACCTGTCAATATTTATTTGCATATTATCGTTTCTATAATATTATTATATTTGGATTATTAATTACAAAAACATTACTAAAAAGTGTTCATATATTATTATTATTATAAAAAACTTTAAAATATGTATTTATATTATGATAAAAAAACCTGTGAATATTTATTTGCATATTATCCTTCCTATAATATTGTTATATATGTATTATTAATAACAAAAACATTATTAAAAAGTGTTCATTCATATATAATTATTATTATAAAAATATTATAAAATATGTATTTATATTATGATCAAAAACATTTATATATATTTATTTGTATATTATCCTTCCTATAATATTATTATATATGTATTATTAATAACAAAAACATTATTCAAAAGTGTTCATTCATATATAATTATTATTATAAAAATATTATAAAATATGTATTTATATTATGATCAAAAACATTTATATATATTTATTTGTATATTATCCTTCCTATAATATTATTATATATGTATTATTAATAACAAAAACATCATTAAAAAGTGTTCATTCATATATAATTATTTTTATATAAAAATTATAAAATATGTATTTATATTATGATAAAAAAAAACCTGTCAATATTTAATTGCATATTATCCTTACTATAATATTAATATATATGTATTATTATTATTAAAAACATTATTAAAAAGTGTTCATTCATATATAATTATAATTATAAAAATATTATAAAATATGTATTTATATTATGATCAAAAACATTTTTATATATTTATTTGTATATTATCCTTCCTATAATATTATTATATATGTATTATTCATAACAAAAACATTATTAAAAAGTGTTCATTCATATATAATTATAATTATAAAAAAACTTTAAACTATGTATTTATATTATGATCAAAAAAACCTGTCAATATTTATTTTCATATTATCGTTTCTATAATATTATTATATTTGTATTATTAATTACAAAAACATTACTAAAAAGTGTTCATTCATATATAATTATTATTATAAGAAACTTTTAAATATGTATTTATATTATGATAAAAAAAAACTGTGAATATTTATTTGCATATTATCCTTCCTATAATATTATTATATATGTATTATTAATTACAAAAACATCATTAAAAAGTGTTCATTCATATATAATTATTATTATAAAAATATTATAAAATATGTATTTATATTATGATCAAAAACATTTATATGTATTTATTTGTATATTATCCTTCCTATAATATTATTATATATGTATTATTAATAACAAAAACATCATTAAAAAGTGTTCATTCATATATAATTATTTTTATATAAAAATTATAAAATATGTATTTATATTATGATAAAAAAAAAACCTGTCAATATTTAATTGCATATTATCCTTACTATAATATTAATATATATGTATTATTATTATTAAAAACATTATTAAAAAGTGTTCATTCATATATCATTATAATTATAAAAATATTATAAACTATGTATTTATATTATGATCAAAAAAACCTGTCAATACTTATTTTCATATTATCGTTTCTATAATATTATTATATTTGTATTATTAATTACAAAAACATTACTAAAAAGTGTTCATTCATATATAATTATTATTATAAAAAACTTTTAAATATGTATTTATATTACGATAAAAAAAACCTGTGAATATTTATTTGCATATTATCCTTCCTATAATATTATTATATATGTATTATTAATTACAAAAACATCATTAAAAAGTGTTCATTCATATAAAATTATTTTTATATAAAAATTTTAAAATATGTATTTATATTATGATAAAAAAAACCTGTCAATATTTAATTGCATATTATCCTTACTATAATTTTAATATATATGTATTATTATTATTAAAAACATTATTAAAAAGTGTTCATTCATATATAATTATAATTATAAAAATATTATAAAATATGTATTTATATTATGATCAAAAACATTTATATATATTTATTTGTAAATTATCCTTCCTATAATATTATTATATATGTATTATTCATAACAAAAACATTATTAAAAAGTGTTCATTCATATATAATTATAACTATAAAAAAACTTTAAACTATGTATTTATATTATGATCAAAAAAACCTGTGAATATTTATTTGCATATTATCCTTCCTATAATATTATTATATATGTATTATTAATAACAAAAACATTATTAAAAAGTGTTCATTCATATATAATTATTATTATAAAAATATTATAAAATATGTATTTATATTATGATCAAAAACATTTATATATATTTATTTGTATATTATCCTTCCTATAATATTATTATATATGTATTATTAATAACAAAAACATTATTCAAAAGTGTTCATTCATATATAATTATTATTATAAAAATATTATAAAATATGTATTTATATTATGATCAAAAACATTTATATATATTTATTTGTATATTATCCTTCCTATAATATTATTATATATGTATTATTAATAACAAAAACATCATTAAAAAGTGTTCATTCATATATAATTATTTTTATATAAAAATTATAAAATATGTATTTATATTATGATAAAAAAAACCTGTCAATATTTAATTGCATATTATCCTTACTATAATATAATTATATATGTATTATTCATAACAAAAACATTATTAAAAAGTGTTCATTCATATATAATTATAATTATAAAAAAACTTTAAACTATGTACTTATATTATGATCAAAAAAACCTGTCAATATTTATTTTCATATTATCGTTTCTATAATATTATTATATTTGTATTATTAATTACAAAAACATTACTAAAAAGTGTTCATTCATATATAATTATTATTATAAAAAACTTTAAAATATGTATTTATATTATGATAAAAAAAACCTGTGAATATTTATTTGCATATTATCCTTCCTATAATATTATTATATATGTATTATTAATTACAAAAACATCATTAAAAAGTGTTCATTCATATAAAATTATTTTTATATAAAAATTTTAAATTATGTATTTATATTATGATAAAAAAAACCTGTCAATATTTAATTGCATATTATCCTTACTATAATTTTAATATATATGTATTATTATTATTAAAAACATTATTAAAAAGTGTTCATTCATATATAATTATAATTATAAAAATATTATAAAATATGTATTTATATTATGATCAAAAACATTTATATATATTTATTTGTATATTATCCTTCCTATAATATTATTATATATGTATTATTCATAACAAAAACATTATTAAAAAGTGTTCATTCATATATAATTATAATTATAAAAAAACTTTAAACTATGTATTTATATTATGATCAAAAAACCTGTCAATATTTATTTTCATATTATCGTTTCTATAATAATATTATATTTGTATTATTAATTACAAAAACATTACTAAAAAGTGTTCATTCATATATAATTATTATTATAAAAAACTTTAAAATATGTATTTATATTATGATAAAAAAAACCTGTGAATATTTATTTGCATATTATCCTTCCTATAATATTATTATATATGTATTATTAATTACAAAAACATCATTAAAAAGTGTTCATTCATATATAATTATTTTTATATAAAAATTTTAAAATATGTATTTATAATATGATAAAAAAAACCTGTCAATATTTAATTGCATATTATCCTTACTATAATATTAATATATATGTATTATTATTATTAAAATCATTATTAAAAAGTGTTCATTCATATATAATTATAATTATAAAAATATTATAAAATATGTATTTATATTATGATCAAAAACATTTATATATATTTATTTGTATATTATCCTTCCTATAATATTATTATATATGTATTATTAATAACAAAAACATTATTAAAAAGTGTTCATTCATATATAATTATTATTATAAAAATATTATAAAATATGTATTTATATTATGATCAAAAACATTTATATATATTTATTTGTATATTATCCTTCCTATAATATTATTATATATGTATTATTCATAACAAAAACATTATTAAAAAGTGTTCATTCATATATAATTATAATTATAAAAAAACTTTAAACTATGTATTTATATTATGATCAAAAAAACCTGTCAATATTTATTTGCATATTATCGTTTCTATAATATTATTATATTTGTATTATTAATTACAAAAACATTACTAAAAAGTGTTCATTCATATATAATTATTATTATAAAAAAACTTTAAACTATGTATTTATATTATGATCAAAAAAACCTGTCAATATTTATTTGCATATTATCGTTTCTATAATATTATTATATTTGTATTATTAATTACAAAAACATTACTAAAAAGTGTTCATTCATATATAATTATTATTATAAAAATATTATAAAATATATATTTATATTATGATCAAAAACATTTATATATATTTATTTGTATATTATCCTTCCTATAATATTATTATATATGTATTATTAATAACAAAAACATTATTCAAAAGTGTTCATTCATATAAAATTATTATTAAAAAAATATTATAAAATATGTATTTATATTATGATCAAAAACATTTATATATATTTATTTGTATATTATCCTTCCTATAATATTATTATATATGTATTATTTATAACAAAAACATCATTAAAAAGTGTTCATTCATATATAATTATTTTTATATAAAAATTTTAAAATATATATTTATATTATGATAAAAAAACCTGTCAATATTTAATTGCTTATTATCCTTACTATAATATTAATATATATGTATTATTATTATTAAAAACATTATTAAAAAGTGTTCATTCATATATAATTATAATTATAAAAATATTATAAAATATGTATTTATATTATGATCAAAAACATTTATATATATTTATTTGTATATTATCCATCCTATAATATTATTATATATGTATTATTCATAACAAAAACATTATTAAAAAGTGTTCATTCATATATAATTATAATTATAAAAAAACTTTAAACTATGTATTTATATTATGATCAAAAAAACCTGTCAATATTTATTTTCATATTATCGTTTCTATAATATTATTATTATATTTGTATTATTAATTACAAAAACATTACTAAAAAGTGTTCATTCATATATAATTATTATTATAAAAAACTTTAAAATATGTATTTATATTATGATAAAAAAAACCTGTCAATATTTATTTTCATATTATCGTTTCTATAATATTATTATATTTGTATTATTAATTACAAAAACATTACTAAAAAGTGTTCATTCATATATAATTATTATTATAAAAAACTTTAAAATATGTATTTATATTATGATAAAAAAAACCTGTGAATATTTATTTGCATATTATCCTTCCTATAATATTATAATATATGTATTATTAATTACAAAAACATCATTAAAAAGTGTTCATTCATATATAATTATTATTATAAAATATGTATTTATATTATGATCAAAAACATTTATATATATTTATTTGTATATTATCCTTCCTATAATATTATTATATATGTATTATTAATAACAAAAACATTATTCAAAAGTGTTCATTCATATATAATTATTATTATAAAAATATTATAAAATATGTATTTATATTATGATCAAAAACATTTATATATATTTATTTGTATATTATCCTTCCTATAATATTATTATATATGTATTATTAATAACAAAAACATCATTAAAAAGTGTTCATTCATATATAATTATTTTTATATAAAAATTATAAAATATGTATTTATATTATGATAAAAAAAAACTGTCAATATTTAATTGCATATTATCCTTACTATAATATTAATATATATGTATTATTATTATTAAAAACATTATTAAAAAGTGTTCATTCATATATAATTATAATTATAAAAATATTATAAAATATGTATTTATATTATGATCAAAAACATTTTTATATATTTATTTGTATATTATCCTTCCTATAATATTACCACAAATACACAATAAGGGTTCTCACTCAAATAATATTCAATGATAAGGCTCAATTAATTAGCAAAATTAAAATTACTAACTAATATCTATGTACACAACCACTAAATAAATTAGGGTTCACAACGCACCACGCTGTAACAGAAAACAGGTTAGGCCTACCCAACCGACTATAAAATCACAGCAGGTCTGCCTAAAACTCTGCTCAACAGTTCAGGTCCGCAGCCAATCTGCACAAGTCCGCAGCAAATCTGCACAAATAAAATTATTTTGTTTGGGCGCCGTTAATACGTCAGCAACTCAGCACCACTGCCAACCATAGTCCCTGTTCGCAGGCGCCATCTTGCGACGAAATTTTCTGCACTGGAAAAAAATATATTAATTAAAAGTGCAGCAGTCGCAACCGTTTGCCGGGGATAGCTCAGCCTACAATGGCTGGGTAAAGTTCCAGGGTCTGCGATAAGGTCGGGGAAACCACTAGGCCAATAGCCGGGTCTAACCGGTATAGGACTGGCTCATACACGGGCACTGTGAACAAGTCAAAAACAAGTCACAAAACAAACGTGCAATAATCACTACCAGGCCTACGCCGATTCTCCACACTCCTAGGGGGTCGTTGCTGACTACGCAACTCGGGCTTCGTCCTAACTATCCAATAGTTAAGCCCAGAGTGCCTAAAACACAGTGAGTTACACGACGACTTGCCAATAAAAACCACAACGCGAGTTATCAAAAGGCGGGGTCTACTAGGCCACTATAATCCAATACACAACTCTAATGCCCAAGCTAAGAATCAATCAGTTCACTCAATAATCGTACCACATAATAATATACAAGTACACTATAGGTAGAGTGACTACGCCACGAATAGCTGGTCTCAATAAATACCAAGCCAGACAGGCAAAACTAAATGGCAATTGCACTATTAAAATATTGAGCTACTTAGTAGCAGATAAATAACTGTTAAATACGTTCCAAACACTAGATAAATATATTATCTGATAGCCGGTACTCCGCTATCCAAGCTACCGAGATAACGTGTTGGACTACCAAACAAGCTGTTCAGGTTAAATTAAAATAATCAAATGAATAAACAATAACAACCCTACTACTGCTACTGCCAACTTTATGTTACTTAGCTGGGCTTCTGTTAATAGGCTAATAAAACTAGCTACTAGCCTACTGGCCTCGTGCTTCCAACTACGCACGCTAAATCGTGCAGCCTAGGTTTGTCGGGCCTCAGAGTTATTAGTAATATAACTAACTCTAGGTACAACGCAAAATAATAACTACTACAGCCAATTAAATTATATTATTTCGCTCTAGGGACGAACACATTGAAGCACTCTGCCATAAGCTAAGCACCGCAATTTTTGCACTGAGAAGAACAATGGCTGTGAGCACAGAAGAGGCGGCACTAACAGCATACTATGCCCTTCTTGAGAGTATTCTCTGTTATGGCATTGTGGTGTGGGGTGGATCGTCGGCACAGAACCTTAAGGGTGCGCTCTACCCGTCTGGCGCGCGCAAATGTAAGGGTTTTAGTTCTTCCTGATTGTAGCCCCAATTGTGAACCGATTTAAAAGATCTTGGTGTCATATTTTCCGTCAAATGTTATTGTAGGTTTCCCGTTTTTTAAAATTTTGATAATTTAAAAAAATTTGGGCTCAAAGGTTGGTGAAAAATGTAAAAAGAGGCGTTCTTTATCATGAGTTTTAATACATAAAAATAATTTTTAGAGAAAAAATAAAAAACGGGAGACGTGCAATAGATTCTTAAAAACAAGAACCTGGAATTAGTTTACTAAAAAGTTGAATGATAACTATGTAATCACGCAGACTCGAAAGGCTTGCAAGCGCTCTTCAAGGCGCCGTGCAGTGGCGCGGCCATGCGGCCAACGGCTCAACCTGTCGTCGGCACTCCCACCACAGCCATCGATCGATATTTCCCCTCCTCTCGGTTGATTCTATTCTATCTTTGCGTCGTCGCCGTTTTTACGCATACTAGTGTCCCTGCTGCTGGAATTCGAGCAATTGCTATATATACAGGCGTTATTTTAAAACAAATAACAGTCATAATTTCTGATTACTTTAATAGATTCTACTCAAAGATTATAACATTTTTAAGATGTACATAAGAGATCGATAGAATCAACATTTCTTATAAATATCTTATCACTTTTCAAAAGCTGATCTTGTTTCTTCTTAACATTATTTCTATTTCTTCACCTTGGTGGTGTTATATAACTTTCCTATGTTTCCATAGTTGAAAATCGGCTCGTTCAATGATTACTAAGAAATGCAGCACAGTTTTCAGTATATTAGGAGTAATGTAAATCAGCTCTCTCGCTTTTTTCCATTGTAATATTTATGCAAACCCAAATTCAAATAGTGAATATTTCATTTCATACTATTAAATTAGCAAAATTATTGACGGTTTACAATTTACATAGGTTTTTCTTCTCATTTTTAATTTCTGACAACAGCTGGAGTTTTATAAAAAATTTTGTTTCCCATGCTAATTTTATGGAGAAATACAAAACTTTAAAGGGTGCCAGGGCCTCACTCTCTAATTATTTCCCTAAAAAGAAAGTTTCCTGCACAACTTCACGTTAGGCTCTTTCCAATGACACCAGAAACACAGTGTTGGGTAAACTACTTTTTAAATGTAGCTTGCTACTGCTACAACTGCAATTCTCTAAATGTAGCTTGCTTTTGCTACTTCTACATTTTTACAAAATGTAGCCTGCGACAGCTACAACTACAATCAAATTGTAGCAAACTACTTTTTTGCTACATTTCATTTTTAATAATAAAACACTAGTTTTCAGAATGTGAGTGTAATGAATCATTAAAATAAACGGTATCAGCAAACAACTACAATAGGGGGTTGAACTATATTTTTGTTTAGAATTATAAGGACCATAACACATTAATTTCAATCAAACCCGGCTTTTTCCTAAAATATGATATTTTTTATTTTTTGGGGTTTTTATGAGAAATAACATACGGTAATAAAAAATAAGACATAACTTTTGATCCGTACTTTTTACGGAAATGGGATCTGTACCATTTGGTTCAAAATTTTAAGGACCATAATATAGGTACTAATTTTAATCAAACCGGCCTTTTTTATAAAATCCATTTTTTTTGTTTTATGGGAAAATAAATAAGTTACAATAACTTTGGAACCGTAATTTTTGAAGAAATGGTATTTGTGCCATTTTGTTTAGAATTTAAAAGACGATAACATACTAAATTTTTCTCAAAATCGTTCTGGACGTTTTTGAGAAAATCGGATTTTTCCGTTATTTTATGTGAAAATCACCATTAAAAATAAGTTTTAAAAAATATTAAAAAAAACACGCTTGGAGATTTAATGGATTAGTACCAAATTTCACAAAAAATCATCTGTTTAGATATTGTGTTCATATAAAGTGTTAAGTTTGTTATAATTAATTTTTTTAATTGATAACATTAAAACAATAAAAAAATGTTTACTACTGTATAAGAGAAAATTTCATAGATTTAAGATTTCATACCCCACAACCTGGTTTAAGAAAATTTCTTACAGAGGTGGGAGGAGGGATTTAGGCTTGCATTGTGCAGCCTCAGGAAGGGAGGGAGGGGTTTAAAAATGGCAAAAACGTGTTACATAATAATATGTGGACGATCCCTTAGCTGTGATCCTTAACCTCCTATAAAAAAAAAACAACTCCTCTACCATACTGGTAACTTAATATTATTACCGTAAATAAATTGGCAAATGTCTCACTTAAATTATGCATAGTTTAAAAATAAAATATATTAAACCAAACTTTACAGACAAACATATTCAGTAGTCTATCAAGAGACATGAGCTGGTTGTTAAAAACGCATGTTGAAAATATAACATTAAGAAAACAGGTTACGGACTTGAAATCATGAATTAATAAAGCATACTGTGATTTACTAAGTACTGATAAAGAAAAACATATCGTTGTTGTAAAAAGTAGCGTAAAAAAGTAGTGAATGCTACATTTACTGCTACTACAAATATAGCATGCTACTGCCTTTGCTACAGTTTTACAAAAGTAGCAATGCTACATTTACTGCTACAAAAAATGTAGCAAACTACAGTAGCGTTGCTACTTGTAGTTTGCTACTACCCAACACTGCAGAAACATGTAAATCGGTTCAGTAGTTTCGGAGGAGTAATTGTCACAAAAAACCTGCTTGCGTATTAAATAAGTAAATAGATGAGTATACTGTCCTCTTTGTAAACAGTTATACTCAGCCAACGCAACTTGCTTGCACAGATTCAGCTTTAAAACTTTACCAAAATATAAGTTTGTTTATTAACGTCAGGTATGAGATTGTTCTAATAACAACCATAATAAAGAGTTTTTTTTAGAAAACCAGTACTCAATAGTACTGTTTTATTAAAACAGCATTTTTAAATTTTTGTAATTAACCCCTCCAAGTTGGGGACTTGAATCTGATACCTCAAATGTTCTAGCTAGACTATTGACCACTCAGCCATTCAACTTCAAGTTAAAAACCACTACAAGTCATAACTCGGGTCTACAAATAAAATACCCTGTCGCAGCAAAACTATTCACAAAGCACTATTCACAACTATTCACAACAAATGTATTTTACCGGAACTGGTAGATCCAAGGTATCCTAGGGGACTTCCTGTTAGGGACAGATTTTAAGCCGTCACCAGCCGTTAGGCCTACTGTGTTGGATTTTATTTTGTAATATTTATATAACGTGAATGTACTCAGTATACTAGCTCTTTTTGTAATATTTATTTTTCATTATTAGCTTTGCAATATGCAATATTGTGTACAAATATATTTCTCGTCATTCTACTCTCGTTTTATAGTACCTTTGACTATGAATACAAGTATCCAATAGTCAATTATATTACCGAATTGTTGCCAAAGTCCTCTGGTAATACCAGATGTTTATTTCCAGATTTACTTTGTATGCAAACAAGAGTAAAATTCAACATTTACTGTTCAATATTTATTAGTTACTATAATTACTTATGAATATTTAATTCATAACTAACTATTATACAGTATATATCCATATATAAAGTTTCTGGCATTTAATTATCACAATACACATTAAATAGTCATTACATTACGAAGGATGGGTAACTAAATTTACAAGCGTATGTTGTAGCGTTTTATTTAAACGGCAAAAAAGCCCCCGGTTATGATCTGATAACAGGTAAAGTGTTGAAAGAGCTTCCTAGAAAAGGAATAGTTTTCCTTACAGTACTTTTCAATGCAGTTTTACGCCTTGAATACTTCCCAATACAGTGGAAGGTTTCACAAATTGTTGTTATTCCGAAACCTGGTAAACCTTTAAATCAAGCATCCTCGTATCGGCCTATATCTCTTCTTCCTGTGGTTTCTAAAGTTTTTTAAAAACTTTTCTTAAAAAGACTCCAAATTATAATTGATGAAAAATAATTGTTGCCTTCCCATCAGTTTGGATTCCGCCGAAGGCATTCCACCATTGAGCAAGTGCATAGAATAGTAAATGTAATCAAGGAAGATCTTGAAAATAAACGTTTTGTTCATCTGTTTTTTTGGACGTAGCCCAGGCGTTTGATAAAGTCTGGCACACAGGATTATTGTTCAAAATTAAAACTTTGCTGCCCCATACATACTATGGAGTGTTGAAATCGTATTTGTCCAAACGCTTTTTTCAAATTAAATATCAAGATATAGTTACAGATGTGCATGAAATTGAATCAGGTGTACCACAAGGCAGTGTTCTTGGACCTATTTTGTATATTTTGTTCACTTATGACCTTCCAAGTACTCAGGGTATTACGGTTGCAACATTTGCAGACGACACTGCTTTTTTATCATCAAATCAGGATCCTATTCTGGCATCATCAAACCTTCAGGCTGCATTAGACGATTTGTCTCAGTGGCTACAGAATTGGAAAATTAAAGTAAATGAAACAAAATCCGTTCAAGTTACATTTACTATGTCTACAAGAACTTGTCCCCCAGTAACATTGAATAATGTCATGCTTCCACAATCCAACGAAGTTAAGTACCTTGGTATGCATCTCGACAGACGGCTTACATGGCATTCACACATTTGGAACAAACGACTTCATTTAAATTTAAAAACAAACAAACTAAATTGGCTCATTGGTCGAAATTCAAAATTATCTGTTGAAAATAAATTACTTTTATACAAAATTATATTGAAACCTATTTGGACCTACGGTATCCAACTCTGGGGAACCACTTCCAACTCAAACATAGAAATAGTTCAAAGGTTTCAATCGAAAACATTGAGAAAAATTTTACAAGCACCTTGGTTTGTCACAAATAAAGTAATTCATCAAGATACAAAATTACCCTATGTTAAAGAAGAAATAAAGAAACGAAGTGAAAAATACCAAAGAAAATTAGAAACCCATCCAAATTTCCTGGCAGTCAACCTCCTCGACAATAGTGAAGCTACATATAGGCTCAAAAGGGTTAATCCAATAGACCTTCCAAATCGTTTTTAGTTAAAAAGTTTTGTATGTTAGTGCACTTGATGGAGTGTAACTAACGCATGTTAAAATGGTTATAAAATTTACTTATTATTCTAATATAGAATAGATTGTAAATAAATACTTGTTAAAAAAAAAAAATGTTGTAGCGTATGTATGTAACAGGTTGCTATGACGTTATTTGCGAGATAACATTAAAAAGGTAAACAAGACTCGCCACGTATGTTAGTCAACGAATCGTCTAAAAAGTACATTACAGTATAGGACACAGAAAAAGGGAAGAACAATCATATTTATATTATTGAGCATGGATTTTTTCTTCATGTGATAAAAGATACTATAAAAATGAAGTTTTCATATCACCATTGCCTTTTTTGTAAACATTTATTACATAATTATAATCCCCAAGAATGTGTGAGATGACTGATTCTGTGCCCATTACGGTGTAGCTACAGTTGGAATAGAGTTAAATAATAATGAAAATCTTAAACATCAACAAAAGAAAATAAATAATTATAACAGTTGATTAAAAAAAAAACTTAATATTACTATAATTTAATGTAGTGATACTTTACAAAGTATAACTAAAGTATTTTATTTTTATTCAATTTCAAACAAGACTCAATATTTAGGAATGTTTTACTTTTTACTGTATAAGCTTATGGGAGCGATAGCGAACGTCACGTTGCTGCCAGTGAGTGTCGGTGGCAGGGCATGATGGAGGTTTGAGCAGAAGCAAAAGATATGCGGGCGGACGCGCGAGTAACAACCTGGTTGCGCTTGCGCGTGTGTGCGTCGGGAGCTCCGCAGGGCACTGCACTGCCTAGCGGGGAGCGGCAGTCAACTCGCGAACCTCCTAGCTCCTCCCACCCCTTCCCCTCCAACTGGGTTGAACCGACACGGCGCAGTCTGGCGGACACTTCGAACATCGTTCTGAGATTTCCGAGCTGAGGTAGAGCCCACCCTTAACAGAGTTCTCATCATGCAAAAGAGGGCTGTTCGAACCCTGACTGGCATTGAGACAACAGATAGTTGCAGACCACAGTTTAGGAGGTTAAAAATCCTGACCGTAGTCAACCTCTTCATACTACGGACTCTTACCATTGTCGACTCTTCCAGGACCTGTCGTCATCAGGAGGTGCACTCATACAACACAAGACGAAGAAATGATTACAACCTTCCTGCTCACAACACAAGGCTCTATGAAGAGAAACCCTCATACATGCGTGCCAAGTTTTTTAACGTCCTTCCCGTCCACTTGAAGTCTCTTCAACCCAGAAAACTGAAGAAAGAACTAAAGTGCTGGCTGTTACATAGACCATTTTATAGTCTGAATGAGTATTTGTCTTGGCAAGAACTTGAATAAATCATCACTGCAAGAACTCTGATAAGCTATTTTTTATTCTTAAAAAATAACAATTTGTTTTGACTTTTATATAGCAATTGCACAATTCTGTATTGACGCCCTTTCAATCTTAAAGATTGTAAATAAAGTATTCTTGTATCTTGTATCTTGTATCTTGTATCTCTAGCACCTGCCCAGAACCGTCAGGAATACACTTTAATATTATTCCTGACTAATATAAATCCTAACTACCGTCAGGCTTCTAACTCTCGCAATAAAACCAGATATTAATATTATCAAACTAATAATATCAAGTCGTCCACTCACCACAAGTGGGTCAGTACCCAACTTACACCAACACTCGGCGCGATCACACCACCAGCATACTCCGACACCACTGTCACGTACACCACTGGACGTCTCACTAGACACACGCTCGCTCTTCACTGCACGGGATCCACGACTCGAATGTCTCTGTCCTAGGCTATCATGAAGATCTAGGATATCCCAGGCTTATCGGCACTGATAAGCAGGGTCAAAGGGCGCTCGCTAGCCTCGCTGCCGCCGCTCACTCACCTCATCAATCGGTGCGCGGCCAAATAGCAAATAATTACCCCCCTAGGAAAAATAACTCGTTACACTTTTAGCGGCAGTAGTGTTACAGTTGACTTTGATTTTAGCGTATTGTGGTGTAATTCTCTTCTTGATGCATTCTTTGTTTGAAGTAAATATCTGCAATCTTCATGGAAATCTTGATTCTTGTATCCCTATATTTTGCTGCTAATTTTGCTTGACTAGCTTCACTAAATAACTTCTTGATCAGCATTGTACGTGTTATTAAATTTACGGAAAGTAAATAAAAGAAAAGTCTTATAACACTTAAAACATATATTTACGCTTATACTGTTACTCACAAGACGGTAAATATACAAAAAAGGTGGTAAGTAGTGATCGATTTCGATTGGACACTCCAATCATCATCAGACCCAATAGGCGAATGACAAGAATCTTGAATGGCGTCCCTACTTATACCCTATTGGCTACCGGAAGCACCGGCCAATACATTTTTATAAGTGCAACTGGAATCAAAATGTATTTGTTCATTAATCAACTTATTTCTATCTTTACATTTTTCCTTATAAATATACAATTCTTCCCAAGCATTCATTACATATCCTTTCTTACAATTCTTTAAAATATCTAGACTATCCTCCATTTTTCCTAGTGAGTGCCCATTTTGTAACAGGTGTTGTGCGACATTTGATCTTTCCGGTTTGTTGTTCCTCCATGCAGATATGTGGTTTTTGAAGCGATAACGAAGTTCACAGTCTGTCCAATGTAGAAGCTATCACAATCGTCACAATTGATTTTATATATGCCTGAAGTGTCGAATTTGTTACAATCTTCTATTTTTGGATGCAGTATTTTACTCATGGTGTTCTGAGTCCTGTAGGCTATTGAAACTCCGTATTTCTTGAATCTGTTAGCAGTCCTTTGTGTTGTAGTCCCCGTGTAGCTAAATGTGATATATCTAGTGTTTTCCTCTTTTATCTCTTCTAATGTTGTTCTGCTGTGTAGTGTATTCTGTCTATCGATTTTCCTCCTCGTCTTCCTTGCGATGTCCTCTATCGTCTTGGTCCGAAATCCATTCACTTGAGCGATCTTCTTAATGGTGTCCAGTTCTTTTTTCCTATTGGTTTGGCTAAGTGGGATCTTATAGGCTCGGTACAGCATAGATCTAAAGGCTGCGGTCTTGTGGATTGTCGGATGGATAGACTTGTTGTTGATTGTAGTGTCCGTTTGCGTAGGTTTCCTGTAGATGTCAAACTCTATCTTGCTGTCTTTTCTCTCTAATGTGAGGTCCAGGAATTTGATCTTTTTGTTTTCTTCAAACTCGTTAGTAAAGGTGAGGTTCGGGTGGTGGTTGTTTAGTGTCTGCATCATCGTTTCGTGCTCCTGCTCCTGGGCTTGTCTGAAGATAACAATAATGTCGTCTACATATCTAACATACAGTTTTACATCATGATTTTTTCTTAAATTCGTTAACATTTCTTTTTCCTGATGCTGTAAAAATATTTCTGACAAAATTGCCGAAAGTGGACTTCCCATAGCTAAACCATCTGTTTGTTCGTAAAATCTATTGTTGAATCAAAAATAATTTTGCTTCAAAACAGTCACAAGTAATTTTACAATCTGATTGACATATTCATCGTCTAAACTATTCTGTAAAAGCCTACATTTAACAAGATCTACAGTTTCGGATACAGGAATGTTTGTGTACAGATTTGCGATATCAAATGAGACTAGCCTACTATTCGAATCTATATCTATGTTCTTGACACGTTCAACAAATTCATACCTATTCTTTACATTGTATACATGTTCTAATTCTAAATCATTGCTGAGCTTACTTGCTAACAATTTTGAAACATTGTAGGTAGGAGCACATTTAAAGTTAACTAATGGTCTGATGGGTACATTCTTCTTGTGTATTTTTGGGATCCCTTTCATCACGGGCGCTTTAGAATTTAGGATGTTCATCTTCTGTCGACATTCTTCGGGAATCACTCTGGTTTATCTCTTCACGACGTCGGACAGCTCTCTTTGGTACTTCTGCGTTGGATCCTTTTTCAGCTCTTTGAAGTTATTTTCTTTGATGAAATCTTCCGTCTTCTTTATATATTCTTCTTTTCCGAGCACTACAATGGCGTTGCTTTTGTCTGCTTTCACAACGATTGAGCTATTCTCTTCCAGTTTCTTCTTTATTTTGCTGCACGTCTTCAGTTCTTAATTTCTGCTGGGATCTATGTGTCCTTGGCTGGTGAAATCGTTGGCTGTTACTTCCTTCCGAACGGCATAATGGTCTACGTCTCTGAGTGATTTTACATTTGCTTCAACTTCAGTAGCTAGTAGTTCGTTTTCGCCCTTCTTCTTCATTGGGAAATTGTACTTCATTCCGTAGTTCAGTATTTTCGTTTCTTCTTCACTGAATTGAATGTCTGTAAGGTTGATGACTCTCTTCTGGAATTTGTGTTCTGTACTGGTCCTATCCAAGTCTTTATTAGGTGTATTCTTCTCTACGAGTTTGTCTAATTTGTAGTTTATCCGTAAATATTTCCTGTCCATGGCATCTTCAACCTCTTCACTGACGACTTCGTGTAGTAAATTCCATGCTATTAGTCCGTATGATCTCAAAAATTGTAGGTGGATGTCGTAGGCAATCTGGTTCAGTTCTTCTTTTTCACAGTAAAGTTGTTTGATCATATTTTGGATTAATAATACCTCTCCTTGTTCCTTGGTTCTTTTAGCGGCAGTAGTTTACAGTTGACTTTGATTTTAGCGTATTGTGGTGTAATTCTCTTCTTGATGCATTCTTTGTTTGAAGTAAATATCTGCAATCTTCATGGAAATCTTGATTCTTGTATCCCTATATTTTGCTGCTAATTTTGCTTGACTAGCTTCACTAAATAACTTCTTGATCAGCATTGTACGTGTTATTAAATTTACTTAAAGTAAATAAAAGAAACGTCTTAAAACACTTAAAACATATATTTACGCTTATACTGTTACTCACAAGACGGTAAATATACAAAAAAGGTGGTAAGTAGTGATCGATTTCGATTGGACACTCCAATCATCATCAGACCCAATAGGCGAATGACAAGAATCTTGAATGGTGTCCCTACTTATACCCTATTGGCTACCGGAAGCACCGGCCAATACATTTTTATAAGTGCAACTGGAATCAAAATGTATTTGTTCATTGATCAACTTATTTCTATCTTTACATTTTTCCTTATAAATATACAATTCTTCCCAAGCATTCATTACATATCCTTTCTTACAATTCTTTAAAATATCTAGACTATCCTCCATTTTTCCTAGTGAGTGCCCATTTTGTAACAGGTGTTGTGCAACATTTGATCTTTCCGGTTTGTTGTTCCTCCATGCAGATATGTGGTTTTTGAAGCGGTTAACGAAGTTCACAGTCTGTCCAATGTAGAAGCTATCACAATCGTCACAATTGATTTTATATATGCCTGAAGTGTCGAATTTGTTACAATCTTCTATTTTTGGATGCAGTATTTTACTCATGGTGTTCTGAGTCCTGTAGGCTATTGAAACTCCGTATTTCTTGAATCTGTTAGCAGTCCTTTGTGTTGTAGTCCCCGTGTAGCTAAATGTGATATATCTAGTGTTTTCCTCTTTTATCTCTTCTAATGTTGTTCTGCTGTGTAGTGTATTCTGTCTATCGATTTTCCTCCTCGTCTTCCTTGCGATGTCCTCTATCGTCTTGGTCCGAAATCCATTCACTTGAGCGATCTTCTTAATGGTGTCCAGTTCTTTTTTCCTATTGGTTTGGCTAAGTGGGATCTTATAGGCTCGGTACAGCATAGATCTAAAGGCTGCGGTCTTGTGGATTGTCGGATGGATAGACTTGTTGTTGATTGTAGTGTCCGTTTGCGTAGGTTTCCTGTAGATGTCAAACTCTATCTTGCTGTCTTTTCTCTCTAATGTGAGGTCCAGGAATTTGATCTTTTTGTTTTCTTCAAACTCGTTAGTAAAGGTGAGGTTCGGGTGGTGGTTGTTTAGTGTCTGCATCATCGTTTCGTGCTCCTGCTCCTGGGCTTGTCTGAAGATAACAATAATGTCGTCTACATATCTAACATACAGTTTTACATCATGATTTTTTCTTAAATTCGTTAACATTTCTTTTTCCTGATGCTGTAAAAATATTTCTGACAAAATTGCCGAAAGTGGACTTCCCATAGCTAAACCATCTGTTTGTTCGTAAAATCTATTGTTGAATCAAAAATAATTTTGCTTCAAAACAGTCACAAGTAATTTTACAATCTGATTGACATATTCATCGTCTAAACTATTCTGTAAAAGCCTACATTTAACAAGATCTACAGTTTCGGATACAGGAATGTTTGTGTACAGATTTGCGATATCAAATGAGACTAGCCTACTATTCGAATCTATATCTATGTTCTTGACACGTTCAACAAATTCATACCTATTCTTTACATTGTATACATGTTCTAATTCTAAATCATTGCTGAGCTTACTTGCTAACAATTTTGAAACATTGTAGGTAGGAGCACATTTAAAGTTAACTAATGGTCTGATGGGTACATTCTTCTTGTGTATTTTTGGGATCCCTTTCATCACGGGCGCTTTAGAATTTAGGATGTTCATCTTCTGTCGACATTCTTCGGGAATCACTCTGGTGCATCTCTTCACGACGTCGGACAGCTCTCTTTGGTACTTCTGCGTTGGATCCTTTTTCATCTCTTTGAAGTTATTTTCTTTGATGAAATCTTCCGTCTTCTTTATATATTCTTCTTTTCCGAGCACTACAATGGCGTTGCTTTTGTCTGCTTTCACAACGATTGAGCTATTCTCTTCCAGTTTCTTCTTTATTTTGCTGCACGTCTTCAGTTCTTAATTTCTGCTGGGATCTATGTGTCCTTGGCTGGTGAAATCGTTGGCTGTTACTTCCTTCCGAACGGCATAATGGTCTACGTCTCTGAGTGATTTTACATTTGCTTCAACTTCAGTAGCTAGTAGTTCGTTTTCGCCCTTCTTTTTCATTGGGAAATTGTACTTCATTCCGTAGTTCAGTATTTTCGTTTCTTCTTCACTGAATTGAATGTCTGTAAGGTTGATGATTCTCTTCTGGAATTTGTGTTCTGTACTGGTCCTATCCAAGTCTTTATTAGGTGTATTCTTCTCTACGAGTTTGTCTAATTTGTAGTTTATCCGTAAATATTTCCTGTCCATGGCATCTTCAACCTCTTCACTGACGACTTCGTGTAGTAAATTCCATGCTATTAGTCCGTATGATCTCAAAAATTGTAGGTGGATGTCGTAGGCAATCTGGTTCAGTTCTTCTTTTTCACAGTAAAGTTGTTTGATCATATTTTGGATGAATAATACCTCTCCTTGTTCCTTGGTTCTTTTAGCGGCAGTAGTGTTACAGTTGACTTTGATTTTAGCGTATTGTGGTGTAATTCTCTTCTTGATGCATTCTTTGTTTGAAGTAAATATCTGCAATCTTCATGGAAATCTTGATTCTTGTATCCCTATATTTTGCTGCTAATTTTGCTTGACTAGCTTCACTAAATAACTTCTTGATCAGCATTGTACGTGTTATTAAATTTACTTAAAGTAAATAAAAGAAACGTCTTAAAACACTTAAAACATATATTTACGCTTATACTGTTACTCACAAGACGGTAAATATACAAAAAAGGTGGTAAGTGGTGATCGATTTCGATTGGACACTCCAATCATCATCAGACCCAATAGGCGAATGACAAGAATCTTGAATGGCGTCCCTACTTATACCCTATTGGCTACCGAAAGCACCGGCCAATACATTTTTATAAGTGCAACTGGAATCAAAATGTATTTGTTCATTAATCAACTTATTTCTATCTTTACATTTTTCCTTATAAATATACAATTCTTCCCAAGCATTCATTACATATCCTTTCTTACAATTCTTTAAAATATCTAGACTATCCTCCATTTTTCCTAGTGAGTGCCCATTTTGTAACAGGTGTTGTGCGACATTTGATCTTTCCGGTTTGTTGTTCCTCCATGCAGATATGTGGTTTTTGAAGCGGTTAACGAAGTTCACAGTCTGTCCAATGTAGAAGCTATCACAATCGTCACAATTGATTTTATATATGCCTGAAGTGTCGAATTTGTTACAATCTTCTATTTTTGGATGCAGTATTTTACTCATGGTGTTCTGAGTCCTGTAGGCTATTGAAACTCCGTATTTCTTGAATCTGTTAGCAGTCCTTTGTGTTGTAGTCCCCGTGTAGCTAAATGTGATATATCTAGTGTTTTCCTCTTTTATCTCTTCTAATGTTGTTCTGCTGTGTAGTGTATTCTGTCTATCGATTTTCCTCCTCGTCTTCCTTGCGATGTCCTCTATCGTCTTGGTCCGAAATCCATTCACTTGAGCGATCTTCTTAATGGTGTCCAGTTCTTTTTTCCTATTGGTTTGGCTAAGTGGGATCTTATAGGCTCGGTACAGCATAGATCTAAAGGCTGCGGTCTTGTGGATTGTCGGATGGATAGACTTGTTGTTGATTGTAGTGTCCGTTTGCGTAGGTTTCCTGTAGATGTCAAACTCTATCTTGCTGTCTTTTCTCTCTAATGTGAGGTCCAGGAATTTGATCTTTTTGTTTTCTTCAAACTCGTAAACTAGTAAAGGTGAGGTTCGGGTGGTGGTTGTTTAGTGTCTGCATCATCGTTTCGTGCTCCTGCTCCTGGGCTTGTCTGAAGATAACAAGAATGTCGTCTATATATCTAACATACAGTTTCGCCTATTGGGTCTGATGATGATTGGAGTGTCCAATCGAAATCGATCACCACTTACCACCTTTTTTGTATATTTACCGTCTTGTGAGTAACAGTATAAGCGTAAATATATGTTTTAAGTGTTTTAAGACGTTTCTTTTATTTACTTTAAGTAAATTTAATAACACGTACAATGCTGATCAAGAAGTTATTTAGTGAAGCTAGTCAAGCAAAATTAGCAGCAAAATATAGGGATACAAGAATCAAGATTTCCATGAAGATTGCAGATATTTACTTCAAACAAAGAATGCATCAAGAAGAGAATTACACCACAATACGCTAAAATCAAAGTCAACTGTAACACTACTGCCGCTAAAAGAACCAAGGAACAAGGAGAGGTATTATTCATCCAAAATATGATCAAACAACTTTACTGTGAAAAAGAAGAACTGAACCAGATTGCCTACGACATCCACCTACAATTTTTGAGATCATACGGACTAATAGCATGGAATTTACTACACGAAGTCGTCAGTGAAGAGGTTGAAGATGCCATGGACAGGAAATATTTACGGATAAACTACAAATTAGACAAACTCGTAGAGAAGAATACACCTAATAAAGACTTGGATAGGACCAGTACAGAACACAAATTCCAGAAGAGAATCATCAACCTTACAGACATTCAATTCAGTGAAGAAGAAACGAAAATACTGAACTACGGAATGAAGTACAATTTCCCAATGAAGAAGAAGGGCGAAAACGAACTACTAGCTACTGAAGTTGAAGCAAATGTAAAATCACTCAGAGACGTAGACCATTATGCCGTTCGGAAGGAAGTAACAGCCAACGATTTCACCAGCCAAGGACACATAGATCCCAGCAGAAATTAAGAACTGAAGACGTGCAGCAAAATAAAGAAGAAACTGGAAGAGAATAGCTCAATCGTTGTGAAAGCAGACAAAAGCAACGCCATTGTAGTGCTCGGAAAAGAAGAATATATAAAGAAGACGGAAGATTTCATCAAAGAAAATAACTTCAAAGAGATGAAAAAGGATCCAACGCAGAAGTACCAAAGAGAGCTGTCCGACGTCGTGAAAAGATGCACCAGAGTGATTCCCGAAGAATGTCGACAGAAGATGAACATCCTAAATTCTAAAGCGCCCGTGATGAAAGGGATCCCAAAAATACACAAGAAGAATGTACCCATCAGACCATTAGTTAACTTTAAATGTGCTCCTACCTACAATGTTTCAAAATTGTTAGCAAGTAAGCTCAGCAATGATTTAGAATTAGAACATGTATACAATGTAAAGAATAGGTATGAATTTGTTGAACGTGTCAAGAACATAGATATAGATTCGAATAGTAGGCTAGTCTCATTTGATATCGCAAATCTGTACACAAACATTCCTGTATCCGAAACTGTAGATCTTGTTAAATGTAGGCTTTTACAGAATAGTTTAGACGATGAATATGTCAATCAGATTGTAAAATTACTTGTGACTGTTTTGAAGCAAAATTATTTTTGATTCAACAAATAGATTTTACGAACAAACAGATGGTTTAGCTATGGGAAGTCCACTTTCGGCAATTTTGTCGGAAATATTTTTACAGCATCAGGAAAAAGAAATGTTAACGAATTTAAGAAAAAATCATGATGTAAAACTGTATGTTAGATATGTAGACGACATTCTTGTTATCTTCAGACAAGCCCAGGAGCAGGAGCACGAAACGATGATGCAGACACTAAACAACCACCACCCGAACCTCACCTTTACTAACGAGTTTGAAGAAAACAAAAAGATCAAATTCCTGGACCTCACATTAGAGAGAAAAGACAGCAAGATAGAGTTTGACATCTACAGGAAACCTACGCAAACGGACACTACAATCAACAACAAGTCTATCCATCCGACAATCCACAAGACCGCAGCCTTTAGATCTATGCTGTACCGAGCCTATAAGATCCCACTTAGCCAAACCAATAGGAAAAAAGAACTGGACACCATTAAGAAGATCGCTCAAGTGAATGGATTTCGGACCAAGACGATAGAGGACATCGCAAGGAAGACGAGGAGGAAAATCGATAGACAGAATACACTACACAGCAGAACAACATTAGAAGAGATAAAAGAGGAAAACACTAGATATATCACATTTAGCTACACGGGGACTACAACACAAAGGATTGCTAACAGATTCAAGAAATACGGAGTTTCAATAGCCTACAGGACTCAGAACACCATGAGTAAAATACTGCATCCAAAAATAGAAGATTGTAACAAATTCGACACTTCAGGCATATATAAAATCAATTGTGACGATTGTGATAGCTTCTACATTGGACAGACTGTGAACTTCGTTAACCGCTTCAAAAACCACATATCTGCATGGAGGAACAACAAACCGGAAAGATCAAATGTCGCACAACACCTGTTACAAAATGGGCACTCACTAGGAAAAATGGAGGATAGTCTAGATATTTTAAAGAATTGTAAGAAAGGATATGTAATGAATGCTTGGGAAGAATTGTATATTTATAAGGAAAAATGTAAAGATAGAAATAAGTTGATTAATGAACAAATACATTTTGATTCCAGTTGCACTTATAAAAATGTATTGGCCGGTGCTTCCGGTAGCCAATAGGGTATAAGTAGGGACACCATTCAAGATTCTTGTCATTCGCCTATTGGGTCTGATGATGATTGGAGTGTCCAATCGAAATCGATCACTACTTACCACCTTTTTTGTATATTTACCGTCTTGTGAGTAACAGTATAAGCGTAAATATATGTTTTAAGTGTTTTAAGACGTTTCTTTTATTTACTTTAAGTAAATTTAATAACACGTACAATGCTGATCAAGAAGTTATTTAGTGAAGCTAGTCAAGCAAAATTAGCAGCAAAATATATGGATACAAGAATCAAGATTTCCATGAAGATTGCAGATATTTACTTCAAACAAAGAATGCATCAAGAAGAGAATTACACCACAATACGCTAAAATCAAAGTCAACTGTAAACTACTGCCGCTAAAAGAACCAAGGAACAAGGAGAGGTATTATTCATCCAAAATATGATCAAACAACTTTACTGTGAAAAAGAAGAACTGAACCAGATTGCCTACGACATCCACCTACAATTTTTGAGATCATACGGACTAATAGCATGGAATTTACTACACGAAGTCGTCAGTGAAGAGGTTGAAGATGCCATGGACAGGAAATATTTACGGATAAACTACAAATTAGACAAACTCGTAGAGAAGAATACACCTAATAAAGACTTGGATAGGACCAGTACAGAACACAAATTCCAGAAGAGAGTCATCAACCTTACAGACATTCAATTCAGTGAAGAAGAAACGAAAATACTGAACTACGGAATGAAGTACAATTTCCCAATGAAGAAGAAGGGCGAAAACGAACTACTAGCTACTGAAGTTGAAGCAAATGTAAAATCACTCAGAGACGTAGACCATTATGCCGTTCGGAAGGAAGTAACAGCCAACGATTTCACCAGCCAAGGACACATAGATCCCAGCAGAAATTAAGAACTGAAGACGTGCAGCAAAATAAAGAAGAAACTGGAAGAGAATAGCTCAATCGTTGTGAAAGCAGACAAAAGCAACGCCATTGTAGTGCTCGGAAAAGAAGAATATATAAAGAAGACGGAAGATTTCATCAAAGAAAATAACTTCAAAGAGATGAAAAAGGATCCAACGCAGAAGTACCAAAGAGAGCTGTCCGACGTCGTGAAGAGATGCACCAGAGTGATTCCCGAAGAATGTCGACAGAAGATGAACATCCTAAATTCTAAAGCGCCCGTGATGAAAGGGATCCCAAAAATACACAAGAAGAATGTACCCATCAGACCATTAGTTAACTTTAAATGTGCTCCTACCTACAATGTTTCAAAATTGTTAGCAAGTAAGCTCAGCAATGATTTAGAATTAGAACATGTATACAATGTAAAGAATAGGTATGAATTTGTTGAACGTGTCAAGAACATAGATATAGATTCGAATAGTAGGCTAGTCTCATTTGATATCGCAAATCTGTACACAAACATTCCTGTATCCGAAACTGTAGATCTTGTTAAATGTAGGCTTTTACAGAATAGTTGGTACTTACGTATTAAACGGAGGCCACATTTTGTCAGCGCGCTGCGGCGGTTATGTTAGGTTGGGTTATCATAATAGAAAGTATAACTCGTCTGGTATCGATTCATAACTAAGCGAGGAAAGTCCTACACATATAATATTTACGATAACCCAACCTAACATAACCGCCGCAGCGCGCTGACAAATTGTGGCCTCCGTTTAATACGTAAGTACCGAATAGTTTAGACGATGAATATGTCAATCAGATTGTAAAATTACTTGTGACTGTTTTGAAGCAAAATTATTTTTGATTCAACAATAGATTTTACGAACAAACAGATGGTTTAGCTATGGGAAGTCCACTTTCGGCAATTTTGTCAGAAATATTTTTACAGCATCAGGAAAAAGAAATGTTAACGAATTTAAGAAAAAATCATGATGTAAAACTGTATGTTAGATATGTAGACGACATTATTGTTATCTTCAGACAAGCCCAGGAGCAGGAGCACGAAACGATGATGCAGACACTAAACAACCACCACCCGAACCTCACCTTTACTAACGAGTTTGAAGAAAACAAAAAGATCAAATTCCTGGACCTCACATTAGAGAGAAAAGACAGCAAGATAGAGTTTGACATCTACAGGAAACCTACGCAAACGGACACTACAATCAACAACAAGTCTATCCATCCGACAATCCACAAGACCGCAGCCTTTAGATCTATGCTGTACCGAGCCTATAAGATCCCACTTAGCCAAACCAATAGGAAAAAAGAACTGGACACCATTAAGAAGATCGCTCAAGTGAATGGATTTCGGACCAAGACGATAGAGGACATCGCAAGGAAGACGAGGAGGAAAATCGATAGACAGAATACACTACACAGCAGAACAACATTAGAAGAGATAAAAGAGGAAAACACTAGATATATCACATTTAGCTACACGGGGACTACAACACAAAGGACTGCTAACAGATTCAAGAAATACGGAGTTTCAATAGCCTACAGGACTCAGAACACCATGAGTAAAATACTGCATCCAAAAATAGAAGATTGTAACAAATTCGACACTTCAGGCATATATAAAATCAATTGTGACGATTGTGATAGCTTCTACATTGGACAGACTGTGAACTTCGTTAACCGCTTCAAAAACCACATATCTGCATGGAGGAACAACAAACCGGAAAGATCAAATGTCGCACAACACCTGTTACAAAATGGGCACTCACTAGGAAAAATGGAGGATAGTCTAGATATTTTAAAGAATTGTAAGAAAGGATATGTAATGAATGCTTGGGAAGAATTGTATATTTATAAGGAAAAATGTAAAGATAGAAATAAGTTGATCAATGAACAAATACATTTTGATTCCAGTTGCACTTATAAAAATGTATTGGCCGGTGCTTCCGGTAGCCAATAGGGTATAAGTAGGGACACCATTCAAGATTCTTGTCATTCGCCTATTGGGTCTGATGATGATTGGAGTGTCCAATCGAAATCGATCACTACTTACCACCTTTTTTGTATATTTACCGTCTTGTGAGTAACAGTATAAGCGTAAATATATGTTTTAAGTGTTTTAAGACGTTTCTTTTATTTACTTTAAGTAAATTTAATAACACGTACAATGCTGATCAAGAAGTTATTTAGTGAAGCTAGTCAAGCAAAATTAGCAGCAAAATATAGGGATACAAGAATCAAGATTTCCATGAAGATTGCAGATATTTACTTCAAACAAAGAATGCATCAAGAAGAGAATTACACCACAATACGCTAAAATCAAAGTCAACTGTAAACTACTGCCGCTAAAAGAACCAAGGAACAAGGAGAGGTATTATTCATCCAAAATATGATCAAACAACTTTACTGTGAAAAAGAAGAACTGAACCAGATTGCCTACGACATCCACCTACAATTTTTGAGATCATACGGACTAATAGCATGGAATTTACTACACGAAGTCGTCAGTGAAGAGGTTGAAGATGCCATGGACAGGAAATATTTACGGATAAACTACAAATTAGACAAACTCGTAGAGAAGAATACACCTAATAAAGACTTGGATAGGACCAGTACAGAACACAAATTCCAGAAGAGAGTCATCAACCTTACAGACATTCAATTCAGTGAAGAAGAAACGAAAATACTGAACTACGGAATGAAGTACAATTTCCCAATGAAGAAGAAGGGCGAAAACGAACTACTAGCTACTGAAGTTGAAGCAAATGTAAAATCACTCAGAGACGTAGACCATTATGCCGTTCGGAAGGAAGTAACAGCCAACGATTTCACCAGCCAAGGACACATAGATCCCAGCAGAAATTAAGAACTGAAGACGTGCAGCAAAATAAAGAAGAAACTGGAAGAGAATAGCTCAATCGTTGTGAAAGCAGACAAAAGCAACGCCATTGTAGTGCTCGGAAAAGAAGAATATATAAAGAAGACGGAAGATTTCATCAAAGAAAATAACTTCAAAGAGCTGAAAAAGGATCCAACGCAGAAGTACCAAAGAGAGCTGTCCGACGTCGTGAAGAGATAAACCAGAGTGATTCCCGAAGAATGTCGACAGAAGATGAACATCCTAAATTCTAAAGCGCCCGTGATGAAAGGGATCCCAAAAATACACAAGAAGAATGTACCCATCAGACCATTAGTTAACTTTAAATGTGCTCCTACCTACAATGTTTCAAAATTGTTAGCAAGTAAGCTCAGCAATGATTTAGAATTAGAACATGTATACAATGTAAAGAATAGGTATGAATTTGTTGAACGTGTCAAGAACATAGATATAGATTCGAATAGTAGGCTAGTCTCATTTGATATCGCAAATCTGTACACAAACATTCCTGTATCCGAAACTGTAGATCTTGTTAAATGTAGGCTTTTACAGAATAGTTTAGACGATGAATATGTCAATCAGATTGTAAAATTACTTGTGACTGTTTTGAAGCAAAATTATTTTTGATTCAACAATAGATTTTACGAACAAACAGATGGTTTAGCTATGGGAAGTCCACTTTCGGCAATTTTGTCAGAAATATTTTTACAGCATCAGGAAAAAGAAATGTTAACGAATTTAAGAAAAAATCATGATGTAAAACTTTATGTTAGATATGTAGACGACATTATTGTTATCTTCAGACAAGCCCAGGAGCAGGAGCACGAAACGATGATGCAGACACTAAACAACCACCACCCGAACCTCACCTTTACTAACGAGTTTGAAGAAAACAAAAAGATCAAATTCCTGGACCTCACATTAGAGAGAAAAGACAGCAAGATAGAGTTTGACATCTACAGGAAACCTACGCAAACGGACACTACAATCAACAACAAGTCTATCCATCCGACAATCCACAAGACCGCAGCCTTTAGATCTATGCTGTACCGAGCCTATAAGATCCCACTTAGCCACACCAATAGGAAAAATGAACTGGACACCATTAAGAAGATCGCTCAAGTGAATGGATTTCGGACCAAGACGATAGAGGACATCGCAAGGAAGACGAGGAGGAAAATCGATAGACAGAATACACTACACAGCAGAACAACATTAGAAGAGATAAAAGAGGAAAACACTAGATATATCACATTTAGCTACACGGGGACTACAACACAAAGGACTGCTAACAGATTCAAGAAATACGGAGTTTCAATAGCCTACAGGACTCAGAACACCATGAGTAAAATACTGCATCCAAAAATAGAAGATTGTAACAAATTCGACACTTCAGGCATATATAAAATCAATTGTGACGATTGTGATAGCTTCTACATTGGACAGACTGTGAACTTCGTTAACCGCTTCAAAAACCACATATCTGCATGGAGGAACAACAAACCGGAAAGATCAAATGTCGCACAACACCTGTTACAAAATGGGCACTCACTAGGAAAAATGGAGGATAGTCTAGATATTTTAAAGAATTGTAAGAAAGGATATGTAATGAATGCTTGGGAAGAATTGTATATTTATAAGGAAAAATGTAAAGATAGAAATAAGTTGATTAATGAACAAATACATTTTGATTCCAGTTGCACTTATAAAAATGTATTGGCCGGTGCTTCCGGTAGCCAATAGGGTATAAGTAGGGACGCCATTCAAGATTCTTGTCATTCGCCTATTGGGTCTGATGATGATTGGAGTGTCCAATCGAAATCGATCACTACTTACCACCTTTTTTGTATATTTACCGTCTTGTGAGTAACAGTATAAGCGTAAATATATGTTTTAAGTGTTATAAGACGTTTCTTTTATTTACTTTCCGTAAATTTAATAACACGTACAATGCTGATCAAGAAGTTATTTAGTGAAGCTAGTCAAGCAAAATTAGCAGCAAAATATAGGGATACAAGAATCAAGATTTCCATGAAGATTGCAGATATTTACTTCAAACAAAGAATGCATCAAGAAGAGAATTACACCACAATACGCTAAAATCAAAGTCAACTGTAACACTACTGCCGCTAAAAGTGTAACGAGTTATTTTTCCTAGGGGGGTAATTATTTGCTATTTGGCCGCGCACCGATTGATGAGGTGAGTGAGCGGCGGCAGCGAGGCTAGCGAGCGCCCTTTGACCCTGCTTATCAGTGCCGATAAGCCTGGGATATCCTAGATCTTCATGATAGCCTAGGACAGAGACATTCGAGTCGTGGATCCCGTGCAGTGAAGAGCGAGCGTGTGTCTAGTGAGACGTCCAGTGGTGTACGTGACAGTGGTGTCGGAGTATGCTGGTGGTGTGATCGCGCCGAGTGTTGGTGTAAGTTGGGTACTGACCCACTTGTGGTGAGTGGACGACTTGATATTATTAGTTTGATAATATTAATATCTGGTTTTATTGCGAGAGTTAGAAGCCTGACGGTAGTTAGGATTTATATTAGTCAGGAATAATATTAAAGTGTATTCCTGACGGTTCTGGGCAGGTGCTAGAGATACAAGATACAAGATACAAGAATACTTTATTTACAATCTTTAAGATTGAAAGGGCGTCAATACAGAATTGTGCAATTGCTATATAAAAGTCAAAACAAATTGTTATTTTTTAAGAATAAAAAATAGCTTATCAGAGTTCTTGCAGTGATGATTTATTCAAGTTCTTGCCAAGACAAATACTCATTCAGACTATAAAATGGTCTATGTAACAGCCAGCACTTTAGTTCTTTCTTCAGTTTTCTGGGTTGAAGAGACTTCAAGTGGACGGGAAGGACGTTAAAAAACTTGGCACGCATGTATGAGGGTTTCTCTTCATAGAGCCTTGTGTTGTGAGCAGGAAGGTTGTAATCATTTCTTCGTCTTGTGTTGTATGAGTGCACCTCCTGATGACGACAGGTCCTGGAAGAGTCGACAATGGTAAGAGTCCGTAGTATGAAGAGGTTGACTACGGTCAGGATTTTTAACCTCCTAAACTGTGGTCTGCAACTATCTGTTGTCTCAATGCCAGTCAGGGTTCGAACAGCCCTCTTTTGCATGATGAGAACTCTGTTAAGGTTCTGTGCCGACGATCCACCCCACACCACAATGCCATAACAGAGAATACTCTCAAGAAGGGCATAGTATGCTGTTAGTGCCGCCTCTTCTGTGCTCACAGCCATTGTTCTTCTCAGTGCAAAAATTGCGGTGCTTAGCTTATGGCAGAGTGCTTCAATGTGTTCGTCCCTAGAGCGAAATAATATAATTTAATTGGCTGTAGTAGTTATTATTTTGCGTTGTACCTAGAGTTAGTTATATTACTAATAACTCTGAGGCCCGACAAACCTAGGCTGCACGATTTAGCGTGCGTAGTTGGAAGCACGAGGCCAGTAGGCTAGTAGCTAGTTTTATTAGCCTATTAACAGAAGCCCAGCTAAGTAACATAAAGTTGGCAGTAGCAGTAGTAGGGTTGTTATTGTTTATTCATTTGATTATTTTAATTTAACCTGAACAGCTTGTTTGGTAGTCCAACACGTTATCTCGGTAGCTTGGATAGCGGAGTACCGGCTATCAGATAATATATTTATCTAGTGTTTGGAACGTATTTAACAGTTATTTATCTGCTACTAAGTAGCTCAATATTTTAATAGTGCAATTGCCATTTAGTTTTGCCTGTCTGGCTTGGTATTTATTGAGACCAGCTATTCGTGGCGTAGTCACTCTACCTATAGTGTACTTGTATATTATTATGTGGTACGATTATTGAGTGAACTGATTGATTCTTAGCTTGGGCATTAGAGTTGTGTATTGGATTATAGTGGCCTAGTAGACCCCGCCTTTTGATAACTCGCGTTGTGGTTTTTATTGGCAAGTCGTCGTGTAACTCACTGTGTTTTAGGCACTCTGGGCTTAACTATTGGATAGTTAGGACGAAGCCCGAGTTGCGTAGTCAGCAACGACCCCCTAGGAGTGTGGAGAATCGACGTAGGCCTGGTAGTGATTATTGCACGTTTGTTTTGTGACTTGTTTTTGACTTGTTCACAGTGCCCGTGTATGAGCCAGTCCTATACCGGTTAGACCCGGCTATTGGCCTAGTGGTTTCCCCGACCTTATCGCAGACCCTGGAACTTTACCCAGCCATTGTAGGCTGAGCTATCCCCGGCAAACGGTTGCGACTGCTGCACTTTTAATTAATATATTTTTTTCCAGTGCAGAAAATTTCGTCGCAAGATGGCGCCTGCGAACAGGGACTATGGTTGGCAGTGGTGCTGAGTTGCTGACGTATTAACGGCGCCCGAACAAAATAATTTTATTTGTGCAGATTTGCTGCGGACTTGTGCAGATTGGCTGCGGACCTGAACTGTTGAGCAGAGTTTTAGGCAGACCTGCTGTGATTTTATAGTCGGTTGGGTAGGCCTAACCTGTTTTCTGTTACAGCGTGGTGCGTTGTGAACCCTAATTTATTTAGTGGTTGTGTACATAGATATTAGTTAGTAATTTTAATTTTGCTAATTAATTGAGCCTTATCATTGAATATTATTTGAGTGAGAACCCTTATTGTGTATTTGTGGTAATATTATAGGAAGGATAATATACAAATAAATATATAAAAATGTTTTTGATCATAATATAAATACATATTTTATAATATTTTTATAATTATAATTATATATGAATGAACACTTTTTAATAATGTTTTTAATAATAATAATACATATATATTAATATTATAGTAAGGATAATATGCAATTAAATATTGACAGGTTTTTTTATCATAATATAAATACATATTTTATAATTTTTATATAAAAATAATTATATATGAATGAACACTTTTTAATGATGTTTTTGTTATTAATAATACATATATAATAATATTATAGGAAGGATAATATACAAATAAATATATATAAATGTTTTTGATCATAATATAAATACATATTTTATAATATTTTTATAATAATAATTATATATGAATGAACACTTTTGAATAATGTTTTTGTTATTAATAATACATATATAATAATATTATAGGAAGGATAATATACAAATAAATATATATAAATGTTTTTGATCATAATATAAATACATATTTTATAATAATAATTATATATGAATGAACACTTTTTAATAATGTTTTTGTTATTAATAATACATATATAATAATATTATAGGAAGGATAATATGCAAATAAATATTCACAGGTTTTTTTATCATAATATAAATACATATTTTAAAGTTTTTTATAATAATAATAATATATGAATGAACACTTTTTAGTAATGTTTTTGTAATTAATAATACAAATATAATAATATTATAGAAACGATAATATGCAAATAAATATTGACAGGTTTTTTTGATCATAATATAAATACATAGTTTAAAGTTTTTTTATAATAATAATTATATATGAATGAACACTTTTTAGTAATGTTTTTGTAATTAATAATACAAATATAATAATATTATAGAAACGATAATATGCAAATAAATATTGACAGGTTTTTTTGATCATAATATAAATACATAGTTTAAAGTTTTTTTATAATTATAATTATATATGAATGAACACTTTTTAATAATGTTTTTGTTATGAATAATACATATATAATAATATTATAGGAAGGATAATATACAAATAAATATATATAAATTTTTTTGATCATAATATAAATACATATTTTATAATATTTTTATAATAATAATAATATATGAATGAACACTTTTTAATAATGTTTTTGTTATGAATAATACATATATAATAATATTATAGGAAGGATAATATACAAATAAATATATATACATGTTTTTGATCATAATATAAATACATATTTAATAATATTTTTATAATTATAATTATATATGAATGAACACTTTTTAATAATGTTTTTAATAATAATAATACATATATATTAATATTATAGTAAGGATAATATGCAATTAAATATTGACAGGTTTTTTTTATCATAATATAAATACATATTTTAAAATTTTTATATAAAAATAATTATATATGAATGAACACTTTTTAATGATGTTTTTGTAATTAATAATACATATATAATAATATTATAGGAAGGATAATATGCAAATAAATATTCACAGGTTTTTTTATCATAATATAAATACATATTTTAAAGTTTTTTATAATAATAATTATATATGAATGAACACTTTTTAGTAATGTTTTTGTAATTAATAATACAAATATAATAATATTATAGAAACGATAATATGAAAATAAATATTGACAGGTTTTTTTTATCATAATATAAATACATATTTTAAAGTTTTTTATAATAATAATTATATATGAATGAACACTTTTTAGTAATGTTTTTGTAATTAATAATACAAATATAATAATAATATTATAGAAACGATAGTATGAAAATAAATATTGACAGGTTTTTTTGATCATAATATAAATACATAGTTTAAAGTTTTTTTATAATTATAATTATATATGAATGAACACTTTTTAATAATGTTTTTGTTATGAATAATACATATATAATAATATTATAGGAAGGATAATATACAAATAAATATATATAAATGTTTTTGATCATAATATAAATACATATTTTATAATATTTTTATAATTATAATTATATATAAATGAACACTTTTTAATAATGTATTTAATAATAATAATACATATATATTAATATTATAGTAAGGATAATATGCAATTAAATATTGACAGGTTTTTTTATCATAATATAAATATATATTTTAAAATTTTTATATAAAAATAATTATATATGAATGAACACTTTTTAATGATGTTTTTGTTATTAATAATACATATAATAATATTATAGGAAGGATAATATACAAATAAATATATATAAATGTTTTTGATCATAATATAAATACATATTTTATAATATTTTTTTAATAATAATTTTATATGAATGAACACTTTTGAATAATGTTTTTGTTATTAATAATACATATATAATAATATTATAGGAAGGATAATATACAAATAAATATATATAAATGTTTTTGATCATAATATAAATACATATTTTATAATATTTTTATAATAATAATTATATATGAATGAACACTTTTTAGTAATGTTTTTGTAATTAATAATACAAATATAATAATATTATAGAAACGATAATATGCAAATAAATATTGACAGGTTTTTTTTATCATAATATAAATACATAGTTTAAAGTTTTTTTATAATTATAATTATATATGAATGAACACTTTTTAATAATGTTTTTGTTATGAATAATACATATATAATAATATTATAGGAAGGATAATATACAAATAAATATATATAAATGTTTTTGATCATAATATAAATACATATTTTATAATATTTTTATAATAATAATTATATATGAATGAACACTTTTTAATAATGTTTTTGTTATTAATAATACATATATAATAATATTATAGGAAGGATAATATACAAATAAATATATATAAATGTTTTTGATCATAATATAAATACATATTTTATAATATTTTTATAATTATAATTATATATGAATGAACACTTTTTAATAATGATTTTAATAATAATAATACATATATATTAATATTATAGTAAGGATAATATGCAATTAAATATTGACAGGTTTTTTTTATCATATTATAAATACATATTTTAAAATTTTTATATAAAAATAATTATATATGAATGAACACTTTTTAATGATGTTTTTGTAATTAATAATACATATATAATAATATTATAGGAAGGATAATATGCAAATAAATATTCACAGGTTTTTTTTATCATAATATAAATACATATTTTAAAGTTTTTTATAATAATAATTATATATGAATGAACACTTTTTAGTAATGTTTTTGTAATTAATAATACAAATATAATATTATTATAGAAACGATAATATAAAAATAAATATTGACAGGTTTTTTTGATCATAATATAAATACATAGTTTAAAGTTTTTTTATAATTATAATTATATATGAATGAACACTTTTTAATAATGTTTTTGTTATGAATAATACATATATAATAATGTTATAGGAAGGATAATATACAAATAAATTTATATAAATGTTTTTGATCATAATATAAATACATATTTTATAATATTTTTATAATTATAATTATATATGAATGAACACTTTTTAATAATGTTTTTAATAATAATAATACATATATATTAAAATTATAGTAAGGATAATATGCAATTAAATATTGACAGGTTTTTTTTATCATAATATAAATACATATTTTAAAATTTTTATATAAAATAATTTTATATGAATGAACACTTTTTAATGATGTTTTTGTAATTAATAATACATATATAATAATATTATAGGAAGGATAATATGCAAATAAATATTCACAGGTTTTTTTTATCATAATATAAATACATATTTTAAAGTTTTTTATAATAATAATTATATATGAATGAACACTTTTTAGTAATGTTTTTGTAATTAATAATACAAATATAATAATATTATAGAAACGATAATATGAAAATAAATATTGACAGGTTTTTTTGATCATAATATAAATACATAGTTTAAAGTTTTTTTATAATTATAATTATATATGAATGAACACTTTTTAATAATGTTTTTGTTATGAATAATACATATATAATAATATTATAGTAAGGATAATATGCAATTAAATATTGACAGGTTTTTTTTTATCATAATATAAATACATATTTTATAATTTTTATATAAAAATAATTATATATGAATGAACACTTTTTAATGATGTTTTTGTTATTAATAATACATATATAATAATATTATAGGAAGGATAATATACAAATAAATATATATAAATGTTTTTGATCATAATATAAATACATATTTTATAATATTTTATAATAATAATTATATATGAATGAACACTTTTGAATAATGTTTTTGTTATTAATAATACATATATAATAATATTATAGGAAGGATAATATACAAATAAATATATATAAATGTTTTTGATCATAATATAAATACATATTTTATAATATTTTTATAATAATAATTATATATGAATGAACACTTTTTAATAATGTTTTTGTTATTAATAATACATATATAATAATATTATAGGAAGGATAATATGCAAATAAATATTCACAGGTTTTTTTGATCATAATATAAATACATAGTTTAAAGTTTTTTTATAATTATAATTATATATGAATGAACACTTTTTAATAATGTTTTTGTTATGAATAATACATATATAATAATATTATAGGAAGGATAATTTACAAATAAATATATATAAATGTTTTTGATCATAATATAAATACATATTTTATAATATTTTTATAATTATAATTATATATGAATGAACACTTTTTAATAATGTTTTTAATAATAATAATACATATATATTAAAATTATAGTAAGGATAATATGCAATTAAATATTGACAGGTTTTTTTTATCATAATATAAATACATATTTTAAAATTTTTATATAAAAATAAATTTATATGAATGAACACTTTTTAATGATGTTTTTGTAATTAATAATACATATATAATAATATTATAGGAAGGATAATATGCAAATAAATATTCACAGGTTTTTTTTATCGTAATATAAATACATATTTAAAAGTTTTTTATAATAATAATTATATATGAATGAACACTTTTTAGTAATGTTTTTGTAATTAATAATACAAATATAATAATATTATAGAAACGATAATATGAAAATAAGTATTGACAGGTTTTTTTGATCATAATATAAATACATAGTTTAAAGTTTTTTTATAATTATAATTATATATGAATGAACACTTTTTAATAATGTTTTTGTTATGAATAGTACATATATAATAATATTATAGGAAGGATAATATACAAATAAATATATAAAAATGTTTTTGATCATAATATAAATACATATTTTATAATATTTTTATAATTATAATTATATATGAATGAACACTTTTTAATAATGTTTTTAATAATAATAATACATATATATTAATATTATAGTAAGGATAATATGCAATTAAATATTGACAGGTTTTTTTTTTATCATAATATAAATACATATTTTATAATTTTTATATAAAAATAATTATATATGAATGAACACTTTTTAATGATGTTTTTGTTATTAATAATACATATATAATAATATTATAGGAAGGATAATATACAAATAAATACATATAAATGTTTTTGATCATAATATAAATACATATTTTATAATATTTTTATAATAATAATTATATATGAATGAACACTTTTTAATGATTTTTTTGTAATTAATAATACATATATAATAATATTATAGGAAGGATAATATGCAAATAAATATTCACAGGTTTTTTTATCATAATATAAATACATATTCTAAAGTTTTTTATAATAATAATAATATATGAATGAACACTTTTTAGTAATGTTTTTGTAATTAATAATACAAATATAATAATATTATAGAAACGATAATATGCAAATAAATATTGACAGGTTTTTTGATCATAATATAAATACATAGTTTAAAGTTTTTTTATAATAATAATTATATATGAATGAACACATTTAGTAATGTTTTTGTAATTAATAATACAAATATAATAATATTATAGAAACGATAATATGCAAATAAATATTGACAGGTTTTTTTGATCATAATATAAATACATAGTTTAAAGTTTTTTTATAATTATAATTATATATGAATGAACACTTTTTAATCATGTTTTTGATATGAATAATACATATATAATAATATTATAGGAAGGATAATATACAAATAAATATATATAAATGTTTTTGATTATAATATAAATACATATTTTATAATATTTTTATAATAATAATTATATATGAATGAACACTTTTTAATAATGTTTCTGTTATTAATAATACATATATAATAATATTATAGGAAGGATAATATACAAATAAATATATATAAATGTTTTTGATCATAATATAAATACATATTTTATAATATTTTTATAATTATAATTATATATGATGAACACTTTTTAATAATGATTTTAATAATAATAATACATATATATTAATATTATAGTAAGGATAATATGCAATTAAATATTGACATTTTTTTTTTATCATATTATAAAAACATATTTTAAAATTTTTATATAAAAATAATTATATATGAATGAACAATTTTTAATGATGTTTTTGTAATTAATAATACATATATAATAATATTATAGGAAGGATAATATGCAAATAAATATTCACAGGTTTTTTTATCATAATATAAATACATATTTTAAAGTTTTTTATAATAATAATTATATATGAATGAACACTTTTTAGTAATGTTTTTGTAATTAATAATACAAATTTAATAATATTATAGAAACGATAATATGAAAATAAATATTGACAGGTTTTTTTGATCATAATATAAATACATAGTTTAAAGTTTTTTTATAATTATAATTATATATGAATGAACACTTTTTAATAATGTTTTTGTTATGAATAATACATATATAATAATATTATAGGAAGGATAATATACAAATAAATATATAAAAATGTTTTTGATCATAATATAAATACATATTTTATAATATTTTTATAATTATAATTATATATGAATGAACACTTTTTAATAATGTTTTTAATAATAATAATACATATATATTAATATTATAGTAAGGATAATATGCAATTAAATATTGACAGGTTTTTTTTTATCATAATATAAATACATATTTTATAATATTTTTATAATAATAATTATATATAAATGAACACTTTTTAATAATGTTTTTGTTATGAATAATACATATATAATAATATTATAGGAAGGATAATATACAAATAAATATATATAAATGTTTTTGATCATAATATAAATACATATTTTATAATATTTTTATAATAATAATTATATATGAATGAACACTTTTTAATAATGTTTTTGTTATTAATAATACATATATAATAATATTATAGGAAGGATAATATGCAAATAAATATTCACAGGTTTTTTTGATCATAATATAAATACATAGTTTAAAGTTTTTTTATAATAATAATTATATATGAATGAACACTTTTTAGTAATGTTTTTGTAATTAATAATACAAATATAATAATATTATAGAAACGATAATATGCAAATAAATATTGACAGGTTTTTTTGATCATAATATAAATACATAGTTTAAAGTTTTTTTTATAATTATAATTATATATGAATGAACACTTTTTAATAATGTTTTTGTTATGAATAATACATATATAATAATATTATAGGAAGGATAATATACAAATAAATATATATAAATGTTTTTGATCATAATATAAATACATATTTTATAATATTTTTATAATAATAATAATATATGAATGAACACTTTTTAATAATGTTTTTGTTATGAATAATACATATATAATAATATTATAGGAAGGATAATATACAAATAAATATATATAAATATTTTTGATCATAATATAAATACATATTTTATAATATTTTTATAATAATAATTATATATGAATGAACACTTTTTAATAATGTTTTTGTTATTAATAAAAACATATATAATAATATTATAGGAAGGATAATATACAAATAAATATATATAAATGTTTTTGATCATAATATAAATACATATTTTATAATATTTTTATAATTATAATTATATATGAATGAACACTTTTTAATAATGTTTTTAATAATAATAATACATATATATTAATATTATAGTAAGGATAATATGCAATTAAATATTGACAGGTTTTTTTTATCATAATATAAATACATATTTTAAAATTTTTATATAAAAATAATTATATATGAATGAACACTTTTTAATGATGTTTTTGTTATTAATAATACATATATAATAATATTATAGGAAGGATAATATACAAATAAATATATATAAATGTTTTTGATCATAATATAAATACATATTTTATAATATTTTTATAATAATAATTTTATATGAATGAATACTTTTGAATAATGTTTTTGTTATTAATAATACATATATAATAATATTATAGGAAGGATAATATACAAATAAATATATATAAATGTTTTTGATCATAATATAAATACATATTTTATAATATTTTTATAATAATAATTATATATGAATGAACACTTTTTAATGATGTTTTTGTAATTAATAATACATATATAACAATATTATAGGAAGGATAATATGCAAATAAATATTCACAGTTTTTTTTTATCATAATATAAATACATATTTAAAAGTTTTTTATAATAATAATTATATATGAATGAACACTTTTTAGTAATGTTTTTATAATTAATAATACAAATATAATAATATTATAGAAACGATAATATGAAAATAAATATTGACAGGTTTTTTTGATCATAATATAAATACTTAGTTTAAAGTTTTTTTATAATTATAATTATATATGAATGAACACTTTTTAATAATGTTTTTGTTATGAATAATACATATATAATCATATTATAGGAAGGATAATATACAAATAAATATATATAAATGTTTTTGATCATAATATAAATACATATTTTTATATTTTTATATAAAAATAATTTTATATGAATGAACACTTTTTAATGATGTTTTTGTAATTAATAATACATATATAATAATATTATAGGAAGGATAATATGCAAATAAATATTCACAGGTTTTTTTTATCATAATATAAATACATATTTTAAAGTTTTTTATAATAATAATTATATATGAATGAACACTTTTTAGTAATGTTTTTGTAATTAATAATACAAATATAATAATATTATAGAAACGATAATATGAAAATAAATATTGACAGGTTTTTTTGATCATAATATAAATACATAGTTTAAAGTTTTTTTATAATTTTAATTATATATTGAATGAACACTTTTTAATAATGTTTTTGTTATGAATAATACTTATATAATAATATTATAGTAAGGATAATATGCAATTAAATATTGACAGGTTTTTTTATCATAATATAAATACATATTTTAAAGTTTTTTATAATAATAATAATATATGAACACTTTTTAGTAATGTTTTTGTAATTAATAATCCAAATATAATAATATTATAGAAACGATAATATGCAAATAAATATTGACAGGTTTTTTTGATCATAATATAAATACATAGTTTAAAGTTTTTTTATAATAATAATTATATATGAATGAATACTTTTTAGTAATGTTTTTGTAATTAATAATACAAATATAATAATATTATAGAAACGATAATATGCAAATAAATATTGACAGGTTTTTTTGATCATAATATAAATACATAGTTTAAAGTTTTTTTATAATTATAATTATATATGAATGAACACTTTTTAATAATGTTTTTGTTATGAATAATACATATATAATAATATTATAGGAAGGATAATATACAAATAAATATATATAAATGTTTTTGATTATAATATAAATACATATTTTATAATATTTTTATAATAATAATTATATATGAAAGAACACTTTTTAATAATGTTTTTGTTATTAATAATACATATATAATAATATTATAGGAAGGATAATATACAAATAAATATATATAAATGTTTTTGATCATAATATAAATACATATTTTATAATATTTTTATAATAATAATTATATATGAATGAACACTTTTTAATGATGTTTTTGTAATTAATAATACATATATAACAATATTATAGGAAGGATAATATGCAAATAAATATTCACAGTTTTTTTTTATCATAATATAAATACATATTTAAAAGTTTTTTATAATAATAATTATATATGAATGAACACTTTTTAGTAATGTTTTTATAATTAATAATACAAATATAATAATATTATAGAAACGATAATATGAAAATAAATATTGACAGGTTTTTTTGATCATAATATAAATACTTAGTTTAAAGTTTTTTTATAATTATAATTATATATGAATGAACACTTTTTAATAATGTTTTTGTTATGAATAATACATATATAATCATATTATAGGAAGGATAATATACAAATAAATATATATAAATGTTTTTGATCATAATATAAATACATATTTTTATATTTTTATATAAAAATAATTTTATATGAATGAACACTTTTTAATGATGTTTTTGTAATTAATAATACATATATAATAATATTATAGGAAGGATAATATGCAAATAAATATTCACAGGTTTTTTTTATCATAATATAAATACATATTTTAAAGTTTTTTATAATAATAATTATATATGAATGAATACTTTTTAGTAATGTTTTTGTAATTAATAATACAAATATAATAATATTATAGAAACGATAATATGAAAATAAATATTGACAGGTTTTTTTGATCATAATATAAATACATAGTTTAAAGTTTTTTTATAATTTTAATTATATATTGAATGAACACTTTTTAATAATGTTTTTGTTATGAATAATACTTATATAATAATATTATAGTAAGGATAATATGCAATTAAATATTGACAGGTTTTTTTATCATAATATAAATACATATTTTAAAGTTTTTTATAATAATAATAATATATGAACACTTTTTAGTAATGTTTTTGTAATTAATAATCCAAATATAATAATATTATAGAAACGATAATATGCAAATAAATATTGACAGGTTTTTTTGATCATAATATAAATACATAGTTTAAAGTTTTTTTATAATAATAATTATATATGAATGAATACTTTTTAGTAATGTTTTTGTAATTAATAATACAAATATAATAATATTATAGAAACGATAATATGCAAATAAATATTGACAGGTTTTTTTGATCATAATATAAATACATAGTTTAAAGTTTTTTTATAATTATAATTATATATGAATGAACACTTTTTAATAATGTTTTTGTTATGAATAATACATATATAATAATATTATAGGAAGGATAATATACAAATAAATATATATAAATGTTTTTGATTATAATATAAATACATATTTTATAATATTTTTATAATAATAATTATATATGAAAGAACACTTTTTAATAATGTTTTTGTTATTAATAATACATATATAATAATATTATAGGAAGGATAATATACAAATAAATATATATAAATGTTTTTGATCATAATATAAATACATATTTTAAAATATTTTTATAATTATAATTATATATGATGAACACTTTTTAATAATGATTTTAATAATAATAATACATATATATTAATATTATAGTAAGGATAATATGCAATTAAATTTTGACAGGTTTTTTTTATCATATTATAAATACATATTTTAAAATTTTTATATAAAAATAATTATATATGAATGAACAATTTTTAATGATGTTTTTGTAATTAATAATACATATATAATAATATTATAGGAAGGATAATATGCAAATAAATATTCACAGGTTTTTTTTTATCATAATATAAATACATATTTTAAAGTTTTTTATAATAATAATTATATATGAATGAACACTTTTTAGTAATGTTTTTGTAATTAATAATACAAATATAATAATATTATAGAAACGATAATATGAAAATAAATATTGACAGGTTTTTTTGATCATAATATAAATACATAGTTTAAAGTTTTTTTATAATTATAATTATATATGAATGAACACTTTTTAATAATGTTTTTGTTATGAATAATACATATATAATAATATTATAGGAAGGATAATATACAAATAAATATATAAAAATGTTTTTGATCATAATATAAATACATATTTTATAATATTTTTATAATTATAATTATATATGAATGAACACTTTTTAATAATGTTTTTAATAATAATAATACATATATATTAATATTATAGTAAGGATAATATGCAATTAAATATTGACAGGTTTTTTTTTATCATAATATAAATACATATTTTATAATATTTTTATAATAATAATTATATATGAATGAACACTTTTTAATAATGTTTTTGTTATTAATAATACATATATAATAATATTATAGGAAGGATAATATACAAATAAATATATATAAATGTTTTTGATCATAATATAAATACATATTTTATAATATTTTTATAATAATAATTATATATGAATGAACACTTTTGAATAATGTTTTTGTTATTAATAATACATATATAATAATATTATAGGAAGGATAATATACAAATAAATATATATAAATGTTTTTGATCATAATATAAATACATATTTTATAATATTTTTATAATAATAATTATATATGAATGAACACTTTTTAGTAATGTTTTTGTAATTAATAATACAAATATAATAATATTATAGAAACGATAATATGAAAATAAATATTGACAGGTTTTTTTGATCATAATATAAATACATAGTTTACAGTTTTTTTATAATTATAATTATATATGAATGAACACTTTTTAATAATGTTTTTGTTATGAATAATACATATATAATAATATTATAGGAAGGATAATATACAAATTAATATATAAAAATTTTTTTGATCATAATATAAATACATATTTTATAATATTTTTATAATTATAATTATATATGAATGAACACTTTTTAATAATGTTTTTAATAATAATAATACATATATATTAATATTATAGTAAGGATAATATGCAATTAAATATTGACAGGTTTTTTTTTATCATAATATAAATACATATTTTATAATATTTTTATAATAATAATTATATATGAATGAACACTTTTTAATAATGTTTTTGTTATTAATAATACATATATAATAATATTATAGGAAGGATAATATACAAATAAATATATATAAATGTTTTTGATCATAATATAAATACATATTTTATAATATTTTTATAATAATAATTATATATGAATGAACACTTTTGAATAATGTTTTTGTTATTAATAATACATATATAATAATATTATAGGAAGGATAATATACAAATAAATATATATAAATGTTTTTGATCATAATATAAATACATATTTTATAATATTTTTATAATAATAATTATATATGAATGAACACTTTTTAATAATGTTTTTGTTATTAATAATACATATATATTAATATTATAGTAAGGATAATATGCAATTAAATATTGACAGGTTTTTTTTTATCATAATATAAATACATATTTTATAATATTTTTATAATAATAATTATATATGAATGAACACTTTTTAATAATGTTTTTGTTATTAATAATACATATATAATAATATTATAGGAAGGATAATATACAAATAAATATATATAAATGTTTTTGATCATAATATAAATACATATTTTATAATAATTTTATAATAATAATTATATATGAATGAACACTTTTGAATAATGTTTTTGTTATTAATAATACATATATAATAATATTATAGGAAGGATAATATACAAATAAATATATATAAATGTTTTTGATCATAATATAAATACATATTTTATAATATTTTTATAATAATAATTATATATGAATGAACACTTTTTAATAATGTTTTTGTTATTAATAATACATATATAATAATATTATAGGAAGGATAATATGCAAATAAATATTCACAGGTTTTTTTGATCATAATATAAATACATAGTTTAAAGTTTTTTTATAATAATAATTATATATGAATGAACACTTTTTAGTAATGTTTTTGTAATTAATAATACAAATATAATAATATTATAGAAACGATAATATGCAAATAAATATTGACAGGTTTTTTTGATCATAATATAAATACATAGTTTAAAGTTTTTTTATAATTATAATTATATATGAATGAACACTTTTTAATAATGTTTTTGTTATGAATAATACATATATAATAATATTATAGGAAGGATAATATACAAATAAATATATATAAATGTTTTGATCATAATATAAATACATATTTTATAATATTTTTATAATAATAATAATATATGAATGAACACTTTTAATAATGTTTTTGTTATGAATAATACATATATAATAATATTATAGGAAGGATAATATACAAATAAATATATATAAATATTTTTGATCATAATATAAATACATATTTTATAATATTTTTATAATAATAATTATATATGAATGAACACTTTTTAATAATGTTTTTGTTATTAATAATACATATATAAAAATATTATAGGAAGGATAATATACAAATAAATATATATAAATGTTTTTGATCATAATATAAATACATATTTTATAATATTTTTATAATTATAATTATATATGAATGAACACTTTTTAATAATGTTTTTAATAATTATAATACATATATATTAATATTATAGTAAGGATAATATGCAATTAAATATTGACAGGTTTTTTTTATCATAATATAAATACATATTTTAAAATTTTTATATAAAAATAATTATATATGAATGAACACTTTTTAATGATGTTTTTGTTATTAATAATACATATATAATAATATTATAGGAAGGATAATATACAAATAAATATATATAAATGTTTTTGATCATAATATAAATACATATTTTATAATATTTTTATAATAATAATTTTATATGAATGAATACTTTTGAATAATGTTTTTGTTATTAATAATACATATATAATAATATTATAGGAAGGATAATATACAAATAAATATATATAAATGTTTTTGATCATAATATAAATACATATTTTATAATATTTTTATAATAATAATTATATATGAATGAACACTTTTTAATGATGTTTTTGTAATTAATAATACATATATAATAATATTATAGGAAGGATAATATGCAAAGAAATATTCACAGTTTTTTTTATCATAATATAAATACATATTTAAAAGTTTTTTATAATAATAATTATATATGAATGAACACTTTTTAGTAATGTTTTTGTAATTAATAATACAAATATAATAATATTATAGAAACGATAATATGAAAATAAATATTGACAGGTTTTTTTGATCATAATATAAATACTTAGTTTAAAGTTTTTTTATAATTATAATTATATATGAATGAACACTTTTTAATAATGTTTTTGTTATGAATAATACATATATAATAATATTATAGGAAGGATAATATACAAATAAATATATATAAATGTTTTTGATCATAATATAAATACATATTTTTATATTTTTATATAAAAATAATTTTATATGAATGAACACTTTTTAATGATGTTTTTGTAATTAATAATACATATATAATAATATTATAGGAAGGATAATATGCAAATAAATATTCACAGGTTTTTTTTATCATAATATAAATACATATTTTAAAGTTTTTTATAATAATAATAATATATGAACACTTTTTAGTAATGTTTTTGTAATTAATAATCCAAATATAATAATATTATAGAAACGATAATATGCAAATAAATATTGACAGGTTTTTTTGATCATAATATAAATACATAGTTTAAAGTTTTTTTATAATAATAATTATATATGAATGAACACTTTTTAGTAATGTTTTTGTAATTAATAATACAAATATAATAATATTATAGAAACGATAATATGCAAATAAATATTGACAGGTTTTTTGATCATAATATAAATACATAGTTTAAAGTTTTTTTATAATAATAATTATATATGAATGAACACTTTTTAGTAATGTTTTTGTAATTAATAATACAAATATAATAATATTATAGAAACGATAATATGCAAATAAATATTGACAGGTTTTTTTTATCATAATATAAATACATAGTTTAAAGTTTTTTTATAATTATAATTATATATGAATGAACACTTTTTAATAATGTTTTTGTTATGAATAATACATATATAATAATATTATAGGAAGGATAATATACAAATAAATATATATAAATGTTTTTGATCATAATATAAATACATATTTTATAATAATTTTATAATAATAATAATATATGAATGAACACTTTTTAGTAATGTTTTTGTTATTAATAATACATATATAATAATATTATAGGAAGGATAATATACAAATAAATATATATAAATGTTTTTGATCATAATATAAATACATATTTTATAATATTTTTATAATTATAATTATATATGATGAACACTTTTTAATAATGATTTTAATAATAATAATACATATATATTAATATTATAGTAAGGATAATATGCAATTAAATATTGACATTTTTTTTTTATCATATTATAAATACATATTTTAAAATTTTTATATAAAAATAATTATATATGAATGAACAATTTTTAATGATGTTTTTGTAATTAATAATACATATATAATAATATTATAGGAAGGATAATATGCAAATAAATATTCACAGGTTTTTTTATCATAATATAAATACATATTTTAAAGTTTTTTATAATAATAATTATATATGAATGAACACTTTTTAGTAATGTTTTTGTAATTAATAATACAAATTTAATAATATTATAGAAACGATAATATGAAAATAAATATTGACAGGTTTTTTTGATCATAATATAAATACATAGTTTAAAGTTTTTTTATAATTATAATTATATATGAATGAACACTTTTTAATAATGTTTTTGTTATGAATAATACATATATAATAATATTATAGGAAGGATAATATACAAATAAATATATAAAAATGTTTTTGATCATAATATAAATACATATTTTATAATATTTTTATAATTATAATTATATATGAATGAACACTTTTTAATAATGTTTTTAATAATAATAATACATATATATTAATATTATAGTAAGGATAATATGCAATTAAATATTGACAGGTTTTTTTTTATCATAATATAAATACATATTTTATAATATTTTTATAATAATAATTATATATAAATGAACACTTTTTAATAATGTTTTTGTTATTAATAATACATATATAATAATATTATAGGAAGGATAATATACAAATAAATATATATAAATGTTTTTGATCATAATATAAATACATATTTTATAATATTTTTATAATAATAATTATATATGAATGAACACTTTTGAATAATGTTTTTGTTATTAATAATACATATATAATAATATTATAGGAAGGATAATATACAAATAAATATATATAAATGTTTTTGATCATAATATAAATACATATTTTATAATATTTTTATAATAATAATTATATATGAATGAACACTTTTTAATAATGTTTTTGTTATTAATAATACATATATAATAATATTATAGGAAGGATAATATGCAAATAAATATTCACAGGTTTTTTTGATCATAATATAAATACATAGTTTAAAGTTTTTTTATAATAATAATTATATATGAATGAACACTTTTTAGTAATGTTTTTGTAATTAATAATACAAATATAATAATATTATAGAAACGATAATATGCAAATAAATATTGACAGGTTTTTTTGATCATAATATAAATACATAGTTTAAAGTTTTTTTTATAATTATAATTATATATGAATGAACACTTTTTAATAATGTTTTTGTTATGAATAATACATATATAATAATATTATAGGAAGGATAATATACAAATAAATATATATAAATGTTTTTGATCATAATATAAATACATATTTTATAATATTTTTATAATAATAATAATATATGAATGAACACTTTTTAATAATGTTTTTGTTATGAATAATACATATATAATAATATTATAGGAAGGATAATATACAAATAAATATATATAAATATTTTTGATCATAATATAAATACATATTTTATAATATTTTTATAATAATAATTATATATAAATGAACACTTTTTAATAATGTTTTTGTTATTAATAATACATATATAATAATATTATAGGAAGGATAATATACAAATAAATATATATAAATGTTTTTGATCATAATATAAATACATATTTTATAATATTTTTATAATTATAATTATATATGAATGAACACTTTTTAATAATGTTTTTAATAATAATAATACATATATATTAATATTATAGTAAGGATAATATGCAATTAAATATTGACAGGTTTTTTTTATCATAATATAAATACATATTTTAAAATTTTTATATAAAAATAATTATATATGAATGAACACTTTTTAATGATGTTTTTGTTATTAATAATACATATATAATAATATTATAGGAAGGATAATATACAAATAAATATATATAAATGTTTTTGATCATAATATAAATACATATTTTATAATATTTTTATAATAATAATTTTATATGAATGAATACTTTTGAATAATGTTTTTGTTATTAATAATACATATATAATAATATTATAGGAAGGATAATATACAAATAAATATATATAAATGTTTTTGATCATAATATAAATACATATTTTATAATATTTTTATAATAATAATTATATATGAATGAACACTTTTTAATGATGTTTTTGTAATTAATAATACATATATAACAATATTATAGGAAGGATAATATGCAAATAAATATTCACAGTTTTTTTTTATCATAATATAAATACATATTTAAAAGTTTTTTATAATAATAATTATATATGAATGAACACTTTTTAGTAATGTTTTTGTAATTAATAATACAAATATAATAATATTATAGAAACGATAATATGAAAATAAATATTGACAGGTTTTTTTGATCATAATATAAATACTTAGTTTAAAGTTTTTTTATAATTATAATTATACAGGGTGTCTCAGACCACCCGGCCGGCTTGTATAGCTCCAATATGAAAGCAAATGGAAACCTAATTGCAACTGGAACCCCCTATTTTGACCCCAAGGAATTCAGCTAAATTATTTTCAACCCCAAAAAAGCAGCCCAAAGGGCAGATTTTGGGGGGTGGGGGTGGTTTTTGGGAAATTTTCAAATGTAAAGGGGGGTCGTGTTATACCTCTTTTTAAAGGTCCTTTAGTCCTGAGTATTTTAGTGGAAAAAGATTTAAATTATCTTCATCCCTATTTACAGGGTGTTCAAAAACGTACAAAAAATAGACCTTTGAACTACTTTTCACTGTAAAGAGGTGGAACTTCGTGGGGGGTTCAAATTTTGACAACACTTTAATTAATAAATGAGCTTTAAAAAAACTCTGGTTTTAACCCTTTTGCTATCTTTTTACTTATGTTACGCATTTTCAAACTTTTTGAAGTTTCAAAAGCTGTTATCTCAAAAATTTTAAATGGCAACATGGGTTTCATTACAAACCACATTGTAGCCCTTAAAATTTGCTATAATTTTTGTATTTAATGTTTTTTGGTATCTTCATTAGTTAAAGAGATATAGCGAAATTAGTGTATTTTAATGTTTTATTAAATGGTATTCAAAGTATTTACTGTTGTAATTGTACACGTCTAGGTCTCAATTAAAACTAATTATGTTAAAAAATTAAAATACTACCCAGATTGTTAAACTTGGAGGATTAATAAAGGAAAAAACACAACTGCAAATATTCTTAGTTATTTAATAATTTACAAAAGTCTAATAGTGCTTTTAATGAATACTGTCTATAAATGCTACTGGTAAATAAAAAAAAAATCATCATGCAATCAATGAGCGTGTGCGTGAAACTGGTCACGTTTAATCAGATAAAACAAATTATAAGGAACTTACTGGATCTGTACGAGAGGTGAATGCACCTGCGGTAGTAAAACAGCAATACAGTACCATAATAGTGGAGATGAAGTACTACGTGCATAACAAAGTTGGGGTTTAAATGGAACAAAATGGAAGGCAATTTAAGCATTAGTAGAAGTCCATCGGTATGTAGGCTATTAATGCTGATTCAAACAAATTATTCATTCAAAGCACTATTAGATCCATGGAATTGTAAAATAACTAAGAATATTTGTAGTTGTGTTCTTACCTTTATCAATCTTCCAAGATCAACAATCTGAGTACTATTTTATTTTTTTAGACAAGATTTTTTTTAATTGAGACCTAGAGGTGTACATTTACAACAGCAAACACTTTGAATACCATTTAATAAAACATTAAAATACACTAATTTCGCTATATCTCTTTAACTAATGAAGATACCAAAAAACATTAAATACAAAAATTATAGCAAATTTTAAGGGCTACAATGTGGTTTGTAATGAAACCCATGTTGCCATTTAAAATTTTTGAGATAACAGCTTTTGAAACTTCAAAAAGTTTGAAAATGCGTAACATAAGTAAAAAGATAGCAAAAGGGTTAAAACTAGAGTTTTTTGAAAGCTCATTTATTAATTAAAGTGTTGTCAAAATTTGAACCCCTCACAAAATTCCATCTCTTTACAGTGAAAAGTAGTTCAAAGGTCTATTTTTTGTACGTTTCTGAACACCCTGTAAATAGGGATGAAGATAATTTAAATATTTTTCCACTAAAATACTCAGGACTAAAGGACCTTTAAAAAGAGGTATAACACGACCCCCCTTTACATTTGAAAATTTCCCAAAAACCACCCCCACCCCCCAAATTCTGCCCTTTGGGGTGCTTTTTTGGGGTTGAAAATAATTTAGCTGAATTCCTTGGGGTCAAAATAGGGGGTTCCAGTTGCAATTAGGTTTCCATTTGCTTTCATATTGGAGCTATACAAGCCGGCCGGGTGGTCTGAGACACCCTGTATATGAATGAACACTTTTTAATAATGTTTTTGTTATGAATAATACATATATAATCATATTATAGGAAGGATAATATACAAATAAATATATATAAATGTTTTTGATCATAATATAAATACATATTTTTATATTTTTATATAAAAATAATTTTATATGAATGAACACTTTTTAATGATGTTTTTGTAATTAATAATACATATATAATAATATTATAGGAAGGATAATATGCAAATAAATATTCACAGGTTTTTTTTATCATAATATAAATACATATTTTAAGTTTTTTATAATAATAATTATATATGAATGAACACTTTTTAGTAATGTTTTTGTAATTAATAATACAAATATAATAATATTATAGAAACGATAATATGAAAATAAATATTGACAGGTTTTTTTGATCATAATATAAATACATAGTTTAAAGTTTTTTTATAATTTTAATTATATATTGAATGAAAACTTTTTAATAATGTTTTTGTTATGAATAATACTTATATAATAATATTATAGTAAGGATAATATGCAATTAAATATTGACAGGTTTTTTTATCATAATATAAATACATATTTTAAAGTTTTTTATAATAATAATAATATATGAACACTTTTTAGTAATGTTTTTGTAATTAATAATCCAAATATAATAATATTATAGAAACGATAATATGCAAATAAATATTGACAGGTTTTTTTGATCATAATATAAATACATAGTTTAAAGTTTTTTTATAATAATAATTATATATGAATGAACACTTTTTAGTCATGTTTTTGTAATTAATAATACAAATATATTAAGTTAAATATATAAGTTTTTGTTATTAATAATACATATATAATAATATTATAGGAAGGATAATATACAAATAAATATATATAAATGTTTTTGATCATAATATAAATACATATTTTATAATATTTTTATAATTATAATTATATATGAATGAACACTTTTTAATAATGTTTTTAATAATAATAATACATATATATTAATATTATAGTAAGGATAATATGCAATTAAATATTGACAGGTTTTTTTATCATAATATAAATACATATTTTATAATATTTTTATAATAATAATTATATATGAATGAACACTTTTTAATAATGTTTTTGTTATTAATAATACATATATAATAATATTATAGGAAGGATAATATACAAATAAATATATATAAATGTTTTTGATCATAATATAAATACATATTTTATAATATTTTTATAATAATAATTATATATGAATGAACACTTTTGAATAATGTTTTTGTTATTAATAATACATATATAATAATATTATAGGAAGGATAATATACAAATAAATATATATAAATGTTTTTGATCATAATATAAATACATATTTTATAATATTTTTATAATAATAATTATATATGAATGAACACTTTTTAGTAATGTTTTTGTAATTAATAATACAAATATAATAATATTATAGAAACGATAATATGAAAATAAATATTGACAGGTTTTTTTTATCATAATATAAATACATATTTTATAATATTTTTATAATAATAATTATATATGAATGAACACTTTTTAGTAATGTTTTTGTAATTAATAATACAAATATAATAATATTATAGAAACGATAATATGAAAATAAATATTGACAGGTTTTTTTGATCATAATATAAATACATAGTTTAAAGTTTTTTTATAATTATAATTATATATGAATGAACACTTTTTAATAATGTTTTTGTTATGAATAATACATATATAATAATATTATAGGAAGGATAATATACAAATAAATATATAAAAATGTTTTTGATCATAATATAAATACATATTTTATAATATTTTTATAATTATAATTATATATGAATGAACACTTTTTAATAATGTTTTTAATAATAATAATACATATATATTAATATTATAGTAAGGATAATATGCAATTAAATATTGACAGGTTTTTTTTATCATAATATAAATACATATTTCATAATATTTTTATAATAATAATTATATATGAATGAACACTTTTTAATAATGTTTTTGTTATTAATAATACATATATAATAATATTATAGGAAGGATAATATACAAATAAATATATATAAATGTTTTTGATCATAATATAAATACATATTTTATAATATTTTTATAATAATAATTATATATGAATGAACACTTTTTAATAATGTTTTTGTTATTAATAATACATATATATTAATATTATAGTAAGGATAATATGCAATTAAATATTGACAGGTTTTTTTTATCATAATATAAATACATATTTTATAATATTTTTATAATAATAATTATATATGAATGAACACTTTTTAATAATGTTTTTGTTATTAATAATACATATATAATAATATTATAGGAAGGATAATATACAAATAAATATATATAAATGTTTTTGATCATAATATAAATACATATTTTATAATAATTTTATAATAATAATTATATATGAATGAACACTTTTGAATAATGTTTTTGTTATTAATAATACATATATAATAATATTATAGGAAGGATAATATACAAATAAATATATATAAATGTTTTTGATCATAATATAAATACATATTTTATAATATTTTTATAATAATAATTATATATGAATGAACACTTTTTAATAATGTTTTTGTTATTAATAATACATATATAATAATATTATAGGAAGGATAATATGCAAATAAATATTCACAGGTTTTTTTGATCATAATATAAATACATAGTTTAAAGTTTTTTTATAATTATAATTATATATGAATGAACACTTTTTAATAATGTTTTTGTTATGAATAATACATATATAATAATATTATAGGAAGGATAATATACAAATAAATATATATAAATGTTTTGATCATAATATAAATACATATTTTATAATATTTTTATAATAATAATAATATATGAATGAACACTTTTTAATAATGTTTTTGTTATGAATAATACATATATAATAATATTATAGGAAGGATAATATACAAATAAATATATATAAATATTTTTGATCATAATATAAATACATATTTTATAATATTTTTATAATAATAATTATATATGAATGAACACTTTTTAATAATGTTTTTGTTATTAATAATACATATATAATAATATTATAGGAAGGATAATATACAAATAAATATATATAAATGTTTTTGATCATAATATAAATACATATTTTATAATATTTTTATAATTATAATTATATATGAATGAACACTTTTTAATAATGTTTTTAATAATTATAATACATATATATTAATATTATAGTAAGGATAATATGCAATTAAATATTGACAGGTTTTTTTTATCATAATATAAATACATATTTTAAAATTTTTATATAAAAATAATTATATATGAATGAACACTTTTTAATGATGTTTTTGTTATTAATAATACATATATAATAATATTATAGGAAGGATAATATACAAATAAATATATATAAATGTTTTTGATCATAATATAAATACATATTTTATAATATTTTTATAATAATAATTTTATATGAATGAATACTTTTGAATAATGTTTTTGTTATTAATAATACATATATAATAATATTATAGGAAGGATAATATACAAATAAATATATATAAATGTTTTTGATCATAATATAAATACATATTTCATAATATTTTTATAATAATAATTATATATGAATGAACACTTTTTAATGATGTTTTTGTAATTAATAATACATATATAATAATATTATAGGAAGGATAATATGCAAATAAATATTCACAGTTTTTTTTATCATAATATAAATACATATTTAAAAGTTTTTTATAATAATAATTATATATGAATGAACACTTTTTAGTAATGTTTTTGTAATTAATAATACAAATATAATAATATTATAGAAACGATAATATGAAAATAAATATTGACAGGTTTTTTTGATCATAATATAAATACTTAGTTTAAAGTTTTTTTATAATTATAATTATATATGAATGAACACTTTTTAATAATGTTTTTGTTATGAATAATACATATATAATAATATTATAGGAAGGATAATATACAAATAAATATATATAAATGTTTTTGATCATAATATAAATACATATTTTTATATTTTTATATAAAAATAATTTTATATGAATGAACACTTTTTAATGATGTTTTTGTAATTAATAATACATATATAATAATATTATAGGAAGGATAATATGCAAATAAATATTCACAGGTTTTTTTTATCATAATATAAATACATATTTTAAAGTTTTTTATAATAATAATTATATATGAATGAACACTTTTTAGTAATGTTTTTGTAATTAATAATACAAATATAATAATATTATAGAAACGATAATATGAAAATAAATATTGACAGGTTTTTTTGATCATAATATAAATACATAGTTTAAAGTTTTTTTATAATTATAATTATATATGAATGAACACTTTTTAATAATGTTTTTGTTATGAATAATACTTATATAATAATATTATAGTAAGGATAATATGCAATTAAATATTGACAGGTTTTTTTATCATAATATAAATACATATTTTAAAGTTTTTTATAATAATAATAATATATGAACACTTTTTAGTAATGTTTTTGTAATTAATAATCCAAATATAATAATATTATAGAAACGATAATATGCAAATAAATATTGACAGGTTTTTTTGATCATAATATAAATACATAGTTTAAAGTTTTTTTATAATAATAATTATATATGAATGAACACTTTTTAGTAATGTTTTTGTAATTAATAATACAAATATAATAATATTATAGAAACGATAATATGCAAATAAATATTGACAGGTTTTTTTGATCATAATATAAATACATAGTTTAAAGTTTTTTTATAATAATAATTATATATGAATGAACACTTTTTAGTAATGTTTTTGTAATTAATAATACAAATATAATAATATTATAGAAACGATAATATGCAAATAAATATTGACAGGTTTTTTTTATCATAATATAAATACATAGTTTAAAGTTTTTTTATAATTATAATTATATATGAATGAACACTTTTTAATAATGTTTTTGTTATGAATAATACAAATATAATAATATTATAGGAAGGATAATATACAAATAAATATATATAAATGTTTTTGATCATAATATAAATACATATTTTATAATAATTTTATAATAATAATAATATATGAATGAACACTTTTTAGTAATGTTTTTGTTATGAATAATACATATATAATAATATTATAGGAAGGATAATATACAAATAAATATATATAAATGTTTTTGATTATAATATAAATACATATTTTATAATATTTTTATAATAATAATTATATATGAATGAACACTTTTTAATAATGTTTTTGTTATTAATAATACATATATAATAATATTATAGGAAGGATAATATACAAATAAATATATATAAATGTTTTTGATCATAATATAAATACATATTTTATAATATTTTTATAATTATAATTATATATGATGAACACTTTTTAATAATGATTTTAATAATAATAATACATATATATTAATATTATAGTAAGGATAATATGCAATTAAATTTTGACAGGTTTTTTTTATCATATTATAAATACATATTTTAAAATTTTTATATAAAAATAATTATATATGAATGAACAATTTTTAATGATGTTTTTGTAATTAATAATACATATATAATAATATTATAGGAAGGATAATATGCAAATAAATATTCACAGGTTTTTTTTATCATAATATAAATACATATTTTAAAGTTTTTTATAATAATAATTATATATGAATGAACACTTTTTAGTAATGTTTTTGTAATTAATAATACAAATATAATAATATTATAGAAACGATAATATGAAAATAAATATTGACAGGTTTTTTTGATCATAATATAAATACATAGTTTAAAGTTTTTTTATAATTATAATTATATATGAATGAACACTTTTTAATAATGTTTTTGTTATGAATAATACATATATAATAATATTATAGGTAGGATAATATACAAATAAATATATAAAAATGTTTTTGATCATAATATAAATACATATTTTATAATATTTTTATAATTATAATTATATATGAATGAACACTTTTTAATAATGTTTTTAATAATAATAATACATATATATTAATATTATAGTAAGGATAATATGCAATTAAATATTGACAGGTTTTTTTTATCATAATATAAATACATATTTTAAATTTTTTATATAAAAATAATTATATATGAATGAACACTTTTTAATGATGTTTTTGTTATTAATAATACATATATAATAATATTATAGGAAGGATAATATACAAATAAATATATATAAATGTTTTTGATCATAATATAAATACATTTTTTATAATATTTTTATAATAATAATTTTATATGAATGAATACTTTTGAATAATGTTTTTGTTATTAATAATACATATATAATAATATTATAAGAAGGATAATATACACATAAATATATATAAATGTTTTTGATCATAATATAAATACATATTTTATAATATTTTTATAATAATAATTATATATGAATGAACACTTTTTAATGATGTTTTTGTAATTAATAATACATATATAATAATATTATAGGAAGGATAATATGCAAATAAATATTCACAGTTTTTTTTAACCTAATATAAATACATATTTAAAAGTTTTTTATAATAATAATTATATATGAATGAACACTTTTTAGTAATGTTTTTGTAATTAATAATACAAATATAATAATATTATAGAAACGATAATATGAAAATAAATATTGACAGGTTTTTTTGATCATAATATAAATACATAGTTTAAAGTTTTTTTATAATTATAATTATATATGAATGAACACTTTTTAATAATGTTTTTGTTATGAATAATACATATATAATAATATTATAGGAAGGATAATATACAAATAAATATATATAAATGTTTTTGATCATAATATAAATACATATTTTATAATATTTTTATAATAATAATTATATATGAATGAACACTTTTTAATAATGTTTTTGTTATTAATAATACATATATAATAATATTATAGGAAGGATAATATGCAAATAAATATTCACAGGTTTTTTTATCATAATATAAATACATATTTTAAAGTTTTTTATAATAATAATAATATATGAATGAACACTTTTTAGTTATGTTTTTGTAATTAGTAATACAAATATAATAATATTATAGAAACGATAATATGCAAAAAAATATTGACAGGTTTTTTTGATCATAATATAAATACATAGTTTAAAGTTTTTTTATAATTATAATTATATATGAATGAACACTTTTTAATAATGTTTTTGTTATGAATAGTACATATATAATAATATTATAGGAAGGATAATATACAAATAAATATATATAAATGTTTTTGATCATAATATAAATACATATTTTATAATATTTTTATAATAATAATTATATATGAATGAACACTTTTTAATAATGTTTTTGTTATTAATAATACATATATAATAATATTATAGGAAGGATAATATACAAATAAATATATATAAATGTTTTTGATCATAATATAAATACATATTTTATAATATTTTTATAATAATAATTATATATGAATGAACACTTTTTAATGATGTTTTTGTTATTAATAATACATATATAATAATATTATAGGAAGGATAATATACAAATAAATATATATAAATGTTTTTGATCATAATATAAATACATATTTTATAATATTTTTATAATAATAATTATATATGAATGAACACTTTTTAATGATGTTTTTGTAATTAATAATACATATATAATAATATTATAGGAAGGATAATATGCAAATAAATATTCACAGTTTTTTTTATCATAATATAAATACATATTTAAAAGTTTTTTATAATAATAATTATATATGAATGAACACTTTTTAGTAATGTTTTTGTAATTAATAATACAAATATAATAATATTATAGAAACGATAATATGAAAATAAATATTGACAGGTTTTTTTGATCATAATATAAATACATAGTTTAAAGTTTTTTTATAATTATAATTATATATGAATGAACACTTTTTAATAATGTTTTTGTTATGAATAATACATATATAATAATATTATAGGAAGGATAATATACAAATAAATATATAAAAATGTTTTTGATCATAATATAAATACATATTTTATAATATTTTTTTAATTATAATTATATATGAATGAACACTTTTTAATAATGTTTTTAATAATAATAATACATATATATTAATATTATAGTAAGGATAATATGCAATTAAATATTGACAGGTTTTTTTTTATCATAATATAAATACATAGTTTAAAGTTTTTTTATAATTATAATTATATATGAATGAACACTTTTTAATGATGTTTTTGTTATTAATAATACATATATAATAATATTATAGGAAGGATAATATACAAATAAATATATAAAAATGTTTTTGATCATAATACAAATACATATTTTATAATATTTTTATAATAATAATTATATATGAATGAACACTTTTTAATAATGTTTTTGTTATTAATAATACATATATAATAATATTATAGGAAGGATAATATGCAAATAAATATTCACAGAATTTTTTATCATAATATAAATACATATTTTAAAGTTTTTTATAATAATAATAATGTATGAATGAACACTTTTTAGTAATGTTTTTGTAATTAATAATACAAATATAATAATATTATAGAAACGATAATATGCAAATAAATATTGACAGGTTTTTTTGATCATAATATAAATACATAGTTTAAAGTTTTTTTATAATAATAATTATATATGAATGAACACTTTTTAGTAATGTTTTTGTAATTAATAATACAAATATAATAATATTATAGAAACGATAATATGCAAATAAATATTGACAGGTTTTTTTGATCATAATATAAATACATAGTTTAAAGTTTTTTTATAATTATAATTATATATGAATGAACACTTTTTAATAATGTTTTTGTTATGAATAATACATATATAATAATATTATAGGAAGGATAATATACAAATAAATATATATAAATGTTTTTGATCATAATATAAATACATATTTTATAATATTTTTATAATAATAATTATATATGAATGAACACTTTTTAATAATGTTTTTGTTATTAATAATACATATATAATAATATTATAGGAAGGATAATATACAAATAAATATATATAAATGTTTTTGATCATAATATAAATACATATTTTATAATATTTTTATAATTATAATTATATATGATGAACACTTTTTAATAATGATTTTAATAATAATAATACATATATATTAATATTATAGTAAGGATAATATGCAATTAAATATTGACAGGTTTTTTTTATCATATTATAAATACATATTTTAAAATTTTTATATAAAAATAATTATATATGAATGAACAATTTTTAATGATGTTTTTGTAATTAATAATACATATATAATAATATTATAGGAAGGATAATATGCAAATAAATATTCACAGGTTTTTTTATCATAATATAAATACATATTTTAAAGTTTTTTATAATAATAATTATATATGAATGAACACTTTTTAGTAATGTTTTTGTAATTAATAATACAAATATAATAATATTATAGAAACGATAATATGAAAATAAATATTGACAGGTTTTTTTGATCATAATATAAATACATAGTTTAAAGTTTTTTTATAATTATAATTATATATGAATGAACACTTTTTAATAATGTTTTGGTTATGAATAATACATATATAATAATATTATAGGAAAGATAATATACAAATAAATATATAAAAATGTTTTTGATCATAATATAAATACATATTTTATAATATTTTTATAATTATAATTATATATGAATGAACACTTTTTAATAATGTTTTTAATAATAATAATACATATATATTAATATTATAGTAAGGATAATATGCAATTAAATATTGAAAGGTTTTTTTTTATCATAATATAAATACATATTTTATAATTTTTATATAAAAATAATTATATATGAATGAAAACTTTTTAATGATGTTTTTGTTATTAATAATACATATATAATAATATTATAGGAAGGATAATATACAAATAAATATATATAAATGTTTTTGATCATAATATAAATACATATTTTATAATATTTTTATAATAATAATTATATATGAATAAACACTTTTGAATAATGTTTTTGTTATTAATAATACATATATAATAATATTATAGGAAGAATAATATGCAAATAAATATTCACAGGTTTTTTTATCATAATATAAATACATATTTTAAAGTTTTTTATAATAATAATAATATATGAATGAACACTTTTTAGTAATGTTTTTGTAATTAATAATCCAAATATAATAATATTATAGAAACGATAATATGGAAATAAATATTGACAGGTTTTTTTGGTCATAATATAAATACATAGTTTAAAGTTTTTTTATAATAATAATTATATATGAATGAACACTTTTTAGTAATGTTTTTGTAATTAATAATAAAAATATAATAATATTATAGAAACGATAATATGCAAATAAATATTGACAGGTTTTTTTGATCATAATATAAATACATAGTTTAAAGTTTTTTTATAATTATAATTATATATGAATGAACACTTTTTAATAATGTTTTTGTTATGAATAATACATATATAATAATATTATAGGAAGGATAATATACAAATAAATATATATAAATGTTTTTGATCATAATATAAATACATATTTTATAATATTTTTATAATAATAATTATATATGAATGAACACTTTTTAATAATGTTTTTGTTATGAATAATAAATATATAATAATATTATAGGAAGGATAATATACAAATAAATATATATAAATGTTTTTGATCATAATATAAATACATATTTTATAATATTTTTATAATAATAATTATATATGAATGAACACTTTTTAATAATGTTTTTGTTATTAATAATACATATATAATGATATTATAGGAAGGATAATATACAAATAAATATATATAAATGTTTTTGATCATAATATAAATACATATTTTATAATATTTTTATAATTATAATTATATATGAATGAACACTTTTTAATAATGTTTTTAATAATAATAATACATATATATTAATATTATAGTAAGGATAATATGCAATTAAATATTGACAGGTTTTTTTTATCATAATATAAATACATATTTTAAAATTTTTATATAAAAATAATTATATATGAATGAACACTTTTTAATGATGTTTTTGTTATTAATAATACATATATAATAATATTATAGGAAGGATAATATACAAATAAATATATATAAATGTTTTTGATCATAATATAAATACATATTTTATAATATTTTTATAATAATAATTATATATGAATGAACACTTTTTAATAATGTTTTTGTTATTAATAATACATATATAATAATATTATAGGAAGGATAATATACAAATAAATATATATAAATGTTTTTGATCATAATATAAATACATATTTTATAATATTTTTATAATAATAATTATATATGAATGAACACTTTTTAATGATGTTTTTGTTATTAATAATACATATATAATAATATTATAGGAAGGATAATATACAAATAAATATATATAAATGTTTTTGATCATAATATAAATACATATTTTATAATATTTTTATAATAATAATTATATATGAATGAACACTTTTTAATGATGTTTTTGTAATTAATAATACATATATAATAATATTATAGGAAGGATAATATGCAAATAAATATTCACAGTTTTTTTTATCATAATATAAATACATATTTAAAAGTTTTTTATAATAATAATTATATATGAATGAACACTTTTTAGTAATGTTTTTGTAATTAATAATACAAATATAATAATATTATAGAAACGATAATATGAAAATAAATATTGACAGGTTTTTTTGATCATAATATAAATACATAGTTTAAAGTTTTTTTATAATTATAATTATATATGAATGAACACTTTTTAATAATGTTTTTGTTATGAATAATACATATATAATAATATTATAGGAAGGATAATATACAAATAAATATATAAAAATGTTTTTGATCATAATATAAATACATATTTTATAATATTTTTTTAATTATAATTATATATGAATGAACACTTTTTAATAATGTTTTTAATAATAATAATACATATATATTAATATTATAGTAAGGATAATATGCAATTAAATATTGACAGGTTTTTTTTTATCATAATATAAATACATAGTTTAAAGTTTTTTTATAATTATAATTATATATGAATGAACACTTTTTAATGATGTTTTTGTTATTAATAATACATATATAATAATATTATAGGAAGGATAATATACAAATAAATATATAAAAATGTTTTTGATCATAATACAAATACATATTTTATAATATTTTTATAATAATAATTATATATGAATGAACACTTTTTAATAATGTTTTTGTTATTAATAATACATATATAATAATATTATAGGAAGGATAATATGCAAATAAATATTCACAGAATTTTTTATCATAATATAAATACATATTTTAAAGTTTTTTATAATAATAATAATGTATGAATGAACACTTTTTAGTAATGTTTTTGTAATTAATAATACAAATATAATAATATTATAGAAACGATAATATGCAAATAAATATTGACAGGTTTTTTTGATCATAATATAAATACATAGTTTAAAGTTTTTTTATAATAATAATTATATATGAATGAACACTTTTTAGTAATGTTTTTGTAATTAATAATACAAATATAATAATATTATAGAAACGATAATATGCAAATAAATATTGACAGGTTTTTTTGATCATAATATAAATACATAGTTTAAAGTTTTTTTATAATTATAATTATATATGAATGAACACTTTTTAATAATGTTTTTGTTATGAATAATACATATATAATAATATTATAGGAAGGATAATATACAAATAAATATATATAAATGTTTTTGATCATAATATAAATACATATTTTATAATATTTTTATAATAATAATTATATATGAATGAACACTTTTTAATAATGTTTTTGTTATTAATAATACATATATAATAATATTATAGGAAGGATAATATACAAATAAATATATATAAATGTTTTTGATCATAATATAAATACATATTTTATAATATTTTTATAATTATAATTATATATGATGAACACTTTTTAATAATGATTTTAATAATAATAATACATATATATTAATATTATAGTAAGGATAATATGCAATTAAATATTGACAGGTTTTTTTTATCATATTATAAATACATATTTTAAAATTTTTATATAAAAATAATTATATATGAATGAACAATTTTTAATGATGTTTTTGTAATTAATAATACATATATAATAATATTATAGGAAGGATAATATGCAAATAAATATTCACAGGTTTTTTTATCATAATATAAATACATATTTTAAAGTTTTTTATAATAATAATTATATATGAATGAACACTTTTTAGTAATGTTTTTGTAATTAATAATACAAATATAATAATATTATAGAAACGATAATATGAAAATAAATATTGACAGGTTTTTTTGATCATAATATAAATACATAGTTTAAAGTTTTTTTATAATTATAATTATATATGAATGAACACTTTTTAATAATGTTTTGGTTATGAATAATACATATATAATAATATTATAGGAAAGATAATATACAAATAAATATATAAAAATGTTTTTGATCATAATATAAATACATATTTTATAATATTTTTATAATTATAATTATATATGAATGAACACTTTTTAATAATGTTTTTAATAATAATAATACATATATATTAATATTATAGTAAGGATAATATGCAATTAAATATTGAAAGGTTTTTTTTTATCATAATATAAATACATATTTTATAATTTTTATATAAAAATAATTATATATGAATGAAAACTTTTTAATGATGTTTTTGTTATTAATAATACATATATAATAATATTATAGGAAGGATAATATACAAATAAATATATATAAATGTTTTTGATCATAATATAAATACATATTTTATAATATTTTTATAATAATAATTATATATGAATAAACACTTTTGAATAATGTTTTTGTTATTAATAATACATATATAATAATATTATAGGAAGAATAATATGCAAATAAATATTCACAGGTTTTTTTATCATAATATAAATACATATTTTAAAGTTTTTTATAATAATAATAATATATGAATGAACACTTTTTAGTAATGTTTTTGTAATTAATAATCCAAATATAATAATATTATAGAAACGATAATATGGAAATAAATATTGACAGGTTTTTTTGGTCATAATATAAATACATAGTTTAAAGTTTTTTTATAATAATAATTATATATGAATGAACACTTTTTAGTAATGTTTTTGTAATTAATAATAAAAATATAATAATATTATAGAAACGATAATATGCAAATAAATATTGACAGGTTTTTTTGATCATAATATAAATACATAGTTTAAAGTTTTTTTATAATTATAATTATATATGAATGAACACTTTTTAATAATGTTTTTGTTATGAATAATACATATATAATAATATTATAGGAAGGATAATATACAAATAAATATATATAAATGTTTTTGATCATAATATAAATACATATTTTATAATATTTTTATAATAATAATTATATATGAATGAACACTTTTTAATAATGTTTTTGTTATGAATAATAAATATATAATAATATTATAGGAAGGATAATATACAAATAAATATATATAAATGTTTTTGATCATAATATAAATACATATTTTATAATATTTTTATAATAATAATTATATATGAATGAACACTTTTTAATAATGTTTTTGTTATTAATAATACATATATAATGATATTATAGGAAGGATAATATACAAATAAATATATATAAATGTTTTTGATCATAATATAAATACATATTTTATAATATTTTTATAATTATAATTATATATGAATGAACACTTTTTAATAATGTTTTTAATAATAATAATACATATATATTAATATTATAGTAAGGATAATATGCAATTAAATATTGACAGGTTTTTTTTATCATAATATAAATACATATTTTAAAATTTTTATATAAAAATAATTATATATGAATGAACACTTTTTAATGATGTTTTTGTTATTAATAATACATATATAATAATATTATAAGAATGATAATATACAAATAAATATATATAAATGTTTTTGATCATAATATAAATACATATTTTATAATATTTTTATAATAATAATTTTATATGAATGAACACTTTTGAATAATGTTTTTGTTATTAATAATACATATATAATAATATTATAGGAAGGATAATATACAAATAAATATATATAAATGTTTTTGATCATAATATAAATACATTTTTTATAATATTTTTATAATAATAATTATATATGAATGAACACTTTTTAGTAATGTTTTTGTAATTAATAATACAAATATAATAATATTATAGAAACGATAATATGCAAATAGATATTGACAGGTTTTTTTGAACATAATATAAATACATAGTTTAAAGTTTTTTTATAATAATAATTATATATGAATGAACACTTTTTAGTAATGTTTTTGTAATTAATAATACAAATATAATAATATTATAGAAACGATAATATGCAAATAAATATTGACAGGTTTTTTGATCATAATATAAATACATAGTTTAAAGTTTTTTTATAATTATAATTATATATGAATGAACACTTTTTAATAATGTTTTTGTTATGAATAATACATATATAATAATATTATAGAAAGGATAATATACAAATAAATATATATAAATGTTTTTGATCATAATATAAATACATATTTTATAATATTTTTATAATAATAATAATATATGAATGAACACTTTTTAATAATGTTTTTGTTATTAATAATACATATATAATAATATTATAGGAAGGATAATATACAAATAAATATATATAAATGTTTTTGATCATAATATAAAAACATATTTTATAATATTTTTATAATAATAATTATATATGAATGAACACTTTTTAATAATGTTTTTGTTATTAATAATACATATATAATAATATTATAGGAAGGATAATATACAAATAAATATATATAAATGTTTTTGATCATAATATAAATACATATTTTATAATATTTTTATAATTATAATTATATATGAATGAACACTTTTTAATAATGTTTTTGTTATTAATAATACATATATAATAATATTATAGGAAGGATAATATACAAATAAATATATATAAATGTTTTTGATCATAATATAAATACATATTTTATAATATTTTTATAATAATAATTATATATGAATGAACACTTTTTAATGATGTTTTTGTTATTAATAATACATATATAATAATATTATAGGAAGGATAATATACAAATAAATATATATAAATGTTTTTGATCATAATATAAATACATATTTTATAATATTTTTTATAATTATAATTATATATGAATGAACACTTTTTAATAATGTTTTTAATAATAATAATACATATATATTAATATTATAGGAAGGATAATATGCAATTAAATATTGACAGGTTTTTTTAATCATAATATAAATACATATTTTAAATCTTTTTATAATAATAATTATATATGAATGAACACTTTTTAGTAATGTTTTTGTAATTAATAATACAAATATAATAATATTAAAGAAACAATTATATGCAAATAAATATTGACAGGTTTTTTTGATCATAATATAAATACATAGTTTAAAGTTTTTTTATAATTATAATTATATATGAATGAACACTTTTAAATAATGTTTTTGTTATGAATAATACATATATAATAATATTATAGGAAGGATAATATACAAATAAATATATAAAAATGTTTTTGATCATAATATAAATACATATTTTATAATATTTTTATAATTATAATTATATATGAATGACCACTTTTTAATAATGTTTTTAATAATAATAATACATATATATTAATATTATAGTAAGGATAATATGCAATTAAATATTGACAGGTTTTTTTATCATAATATAAATACATATTTTATAATTTTTATATAAAAATAATTATATATGAATGAACACTTTTTAATGATGTTTTTGTTATGAATAATACATATATAATAATATTATAGGAAGGATAATATACAAATAAATATATATAAATGTTTTTGATCATAATATAAATTCATATTTTATAATATTTTTATAATAATAATTATATATGAATGAACACTTTTGAATAATGTTTTTGTTATTGATAATACATATATAATAATATTTTAGGAAGGATAATATACAAATAAATATATATAAATGTTTTTGATCATAATATAAATACATATTTTATAATATTTTTATAATAATAATTATATATGAATGAACACTTTTTAATAATGTTTTTGTTATTAATAATACATATATAATAATATTATAGGAAGGATAATATACAAATAAATATATATAAATGTTTTTGATCATAATATAAATACATATTTTATAATATTTTTATAATTATAATTATATATGAATGAACACTTTTTAATAATGTTTTTAATAATAATAATACATATATATTAATATTATAGTAAGGATAATATGCAATTAAATATTGACAGGTTTTTTTATCATAATATAAATACATATTTTAAAATTTTTATATAAAAATAATTATATATGAATGAACACTTTTTAATGATGTTTTTGTTATTAATAATACATATATAATAATATTATAGGAATGATAATATACAAATAAATATATATAAATGTTTTTGATCATAATATAAATACATATTTTATAATATTTTTATAATAATAATTTTATATGAATGAACACTTTTGAATAATGTTTTTGTTATTAATAATACATATATAATAAGATTATAGGAAGGATAATATACAAATAAATATATATAAATGTTTTTGATCATAATATAAATACATATTTTATAATATTTTTATAATAATAATTATATATGAATGAACACTTTTTAGTAATGTTTTTGTAATTAATAATACAAATATAATAATATTATAGAAACGATAATATGCAAATAGATATTGACAGGTTTTTTTGAACATAATATAAATACATAGTTTAAAGTTTTTTTATAATAATAATTATATATGAATGAACACTTTTTAGTAATGTTTTTGTAATTAATAATACAAATATAATAATATTATAGAAACGATAATATGCAAATAAATATTGACAGGTTTTTTGATCATAATATAAATACATAGTTTAAAGTTTTTTTATAATTATAATTATATATGAATGAACACTTTTTAATAATGTTTTTGTTATGAATAATACATATATAATAATACTATAGAAAGGATAATATACAAATAAATATATATAAATGTTTTTGATCATAATATAAATACATATTTTATAATATTTTTATAATAATAATAATATATGAATGAACACTTTTTAATAATGTTTTTGTTATTAATAATACATATATAATAATATTATAGGAAGGATAATATACAAATAAATATATATAAATGTTTTTGATCATAATATAAAAACATATTTTATAATATTTTTATAATAATAATTATATATGAATGAACACTTTTTAATAATGTTTTTGTTATTAATAATACATATATAATAATATTATAGGAAGGATAATATACAAATAAATATATATAAATGTTTTTGATCATAATATAAATACATATTTTATAATATTTTTATAATTATAATTATATATGAATGAACACTTTTTAATAATGTTTTTGTTATTAATAATACATATATAATAATATTATAGGAAGGATAATATACAAATAAATATATATAAATGTTTTTGATCATAATATAAATACATATTTTATAATATTTTTATAATAATAATTACATATGAATGAACACTTTTTAATGATGTTTTTGTTATTAATAATACATATATAATAATATTATAGGAAGGATAATATAAAAATAAATATATATAAATGTTTTTGATCATAATATAAATACATATTTTATAATATTTTTTATAATTATAATTATATATGAGTGAACACTTTTTAATAATGTTTTTAATAATAATAATACATATATATTAATATTATAGGAAGGATAATATGCAATTAAATATTGACAGGTTTTTTTTATCATAATATAAATACATATTTTAAATCTTTTTATAATAATAATTATATATGAATGAACACTTTTTAGTAATGTTTTTGTAATTAATAATACAAATATAATAATATTAAAGAAACAATAATATGCAAATAAATATTGACAGGTTTTTTTGATCATAATATAAATACATAGTTTAAAGTTTTTTTATAATTATAATTATATATGAATGAACACTTTTTAATAATGTTTTTGTTATGAATAATACATATATAATAATATTTTAGGAAGGATAATATACAAATAAATATATAAAAATGTTTTTGATCATAATATAAATACATATTTTATAATATTTTTATAATTATAATTATATATGAATGACCACTTTTTAATAATGTTTTTAATAATAATAATACATATATATTAATATTATAGTAAGGATAATATGCAATTAAATATTGACAGGTTTTTTTTATCATAATATAAATACATATTTTATAATTTTTATATAAAAATAATTATATATGAATGAACACTTTTTAATGATGTTTTTGTTATGAATAATACATATATAATAATATTATAGGAAGGATAATATACAAATAAATATATATAAATGTTTTTGATCATAATATAAATACATATTTTATAATATTTTTATAATAATAATTATATATGAATGAACACTTTTGAATAATGTTTTTGTTATTAATAATACATATATAATAATATTTTAGGAAGGATAATATACAAATAAATATATATAAATGTTTTTGATCATAATATAAATACATATTTTATAATATTTTTATAATAATAATTATATATGAATAAACACTTTTTAATAATGTTTTTGTTATTAATAATACATATATATTAATATTATAGGAACGATAATATGCAAATAAATATTGACAGGTTTTTTGATCATAATATAAATACATAGTTTAAAGTTTTTTTATAATTATAATTATATATGAATGAACACTTTTTAATAATGTTTTTGTTATGAATAATACATATATAATAATATTATAGAAAGGATAATATACAAATAAATATATATAAATGTTTTTGATCATAATATAAATACATATTTCATAATATTTTTATAATAATAATAATATATGAATGAACACTTTTTAATAATGTTTTTGTTATTAATAATACATATATAATAATATTATAGGAAGGATAATATACAAATAAATATATATAAATGTTTTTGATCATAATATAAAAACATATTTTATAATATTTTTATAATAATAATTATATATGAATGAACACTTTTTAATAATGTTTTTGTTATTAATAATACATATATAATAATATTATAGGAAGGATAATATACAAATAAATATATATAAATGTTTTTGATCATAATATAAATACATATTTTATAATATTTTTATAATTATAATTATATATGAATGAACACTTTTTAATAATGTTTTTGTTATTAATAATACATATATAATAATATTATAGGAAGGATAATATACAAATAAATATATATAAATGTTTTTGATCATAATATAAATACATATTTTATAATATTTTTATAATAATAATTACATATGAATGAACATTTTTTAATGATGTTTTTGTTATTAATAATACATATATAATAATATTATAGGAAGGATAATATACAAATAAATATATATAAATGTTTTTGATCATAATATAAATACATATTTTATAATATTTTTTATAATTATAATTATATATGAATGAACACTTTTTAATAATGTTTTTAATAATAATAATACATATATATTAATATTATAGGAAGGATAATATGCAATTAAATATTGACAGGTTTTTTTTATCATAATATAAATACATATTTTAAATCTTTTTATAATAATAATTATATATGAATGAACACTTTTTAGTAATGTTTTTGTAATTAATAATACAAATATAATAATATTAAAGAAACAATTATATGCAAATAAATATTGACAGGTTTTTTTGATCATAATATAAATACATAGTTTAAAGTTTTTTTATAATTATAATTATATATGAATGAACACTTTTTAATAATGTTTTTGTTATGAATAATACATATATAATAATATTATAGGAAGGATAATATACAAATAAATATATAAAAATGTTTTTGATCATAATATAAATACATATTTTATAATATTTTTATAATTATAATTATATATGAATGAACACTTTTTAATAATGTTTTTAATAATAATAATACATATATATTAATATTATAGTAAGGATAATATGCAATTAAATATTGACAGGTTTTTTTATCATAATATAAATACATATTTTATAATTTTTATATAAAAATAATTATATATGAATGAACACTTTTTAATGATGTTTTTGTTATGAATAATACATATATAATAATATTATAGGAAGGATAATATACAAATAAATATATATAAATGTTTTTGATCATAATATAAATTCATATTTTATAATATTTTTATAATAATAATTATATATGAATGAACACTTTTGAATAATGTTTTTGTTATTGATAATACATATATAATAATATTTTAGGAAGGATAATATACAAATAAATATATATAAATGTTTTTGATCATAATATAAATACATATTTTATAATATTTTTATAATAATAATTATATATGAATGAACACTTTTTAATAATGTTTTTGTTATTAATAATACATATATAATAATATTATAGGAAGGATAATATGCAAATAAATATTCACAGGTTTTTTTATCATAATATAAATACATATTTTAAAGTTTTTTTTTTAAGAATAATAATATATGAATGAACACTTTTTAGTAATGTTTTTGTAATTAATAATACAAATATAATAATATTATAGAAACGATAATATGCAAATAAATATTGACAGGTTTTTTTGATCATAATATAAATACATAGTTTAAAGTTTTTTTATAATAATGATTATATATGAATGAACACTTTTTAGTAATGTTTTTGTAATTAATAATAAAAATATAATAATATTATAGAAACGATAATATGCAAATAAATATTGACAGGTTTTTTTGATCATAATATATATACATAGTTTAAAGTTTTTTTATAATTATAATTATATAATGAATGAACACTTTTTAATAATGTTTTTGTTATGAATAATACATATATAATAATATTATAGGAAGGATAATATACAAATAAATATATATAAATGTTTTTGATCATAATATAAATACATATTTTATAATATTTTTATAATAATAATTATATATGAATGAACACTTTTTAATAATGTTTTTGTTATGAATAATAAATATATAATAATATTATAGGAAGGATAATATACAAATAAATATATATAAATGTTTTTGATCATAATATAAATACATATTTTATAATATTTTTATAATAATAATTATATATGAATGAACACTTTTTAATAATGTTTTTGTTATTAATAATACATATATAATGATATTATAGGAAGGATAATATACAAATAAATATATATAAATGTTTTTGATCATAATATAAATACATATTTTATAATATTTTTATAATTATAATTATATATGAATGAACACTTTTTAATAATGTTTTTAATAATAATAATACATATATATTAATATTATAGTAAGGATAATATGCAATTAAATATTGACAGGTTTTTTTATCATAATATAAATACATATTTTAAAATTTTTATATAAAAATAATTATATATGAATGAACACTTTTTAATGATGTTTTTGTTATTAATAATACATATATAATAATATTATAGGAATGATAATATACAAATAAATATATATAAATGTTTTTGATCATAATATAAATACATATTTTATAATATTTTTATAATAATAATTTTATATGAATGAACACTTTTGAATAATGTTTTTGTTATTAATAATACATATATAATAAGATTATAGGAAGGATAATATACAAATAAATATATATAAATGTTTTTGATCATAATATAAATACATATTTTATAATATTTTTATAATAATAATTATATATGAATGAACACTTTTTAGTAATGTTTTTGTAATTAATAATACAAATATAATAATATTATAGAAACGATAATATGCAAATAGATATTGACAGGTTTTTTTGAACATAATATAAATACATAGTTTAGAGTTTTTTTATAATAATAATTATATATGAATGAACACTTTTTAGTAATGTTTTTGTAATTAATAATACAAATATAATAATATTATAGAAACGATAATATGCAAATAAATATTGACAGGTTTTTTGATCATAATATAAATACATAGTTTAAAGTTTTTTTATAATTATAATTATATATGAATGAACACTTTTTAATAATGTTTTTGTTATGAATAATACATATATAATAATACTATAGAAAGGATAATATACAAATAAATATATATAAATGTTTTTGATCATAATATAAATACATATTTTATAATATTTTTATAATAATAATAATATATGAATGAACACTTTTTAATAATGTTTTTGTTATTAATAATACATATATAATAATATTATAGGAAGGATAATATACAAATAAATATATATAAATGTTTTTGATCATAATATAAAAACATATTTTATAATATTTTTATAATAATAATTATATATGAATGAACACTTTTTAATAATGTTTTTGTTATTAATAATACATATATAATAATATTATAGGAAGGATAATATACAAATAAATATATATAAATGTTTTTGATCATAATATAAATACATATTTTATAATATTTTTATAATTATAATTATATATGAATGAACACTTTTTAATAATGTTTTTGTTATTAATAATACATATATAATAATATTATAGGAAGGATAATATACAAATAAATATATATAAATGTTTTTGATCATAATATAAATACATATTTTATAATATTTTTATAATAATAATTACATATGAATGAACACTTTTTAATGATGTTTTTGTTATTAATAATACATATATAATAATATTATAGGAAGGATAATATACAAATAAATATATATAAATGTTTTTGATCATAATATAAATACATATTTTATAATATTTTTTATAATGTAATTATATATGAGTGAACACTTTTTAATAATGTTTTTAATAATAATAATACATATATATTAATATTATAGGAAGGATAATATGCAATTAAATATTGACAGGTTTTTTTTATCATAATATAAATACATATTTTAAATCTTTTTATAATAATAATTATATATGAATGAACACTTTTTAGTAATGTTTTTGTAATTAATCATACAAATATAATAATATTACAGAAACAATAATATGCAAATAAATATTGACAGGTTTTTTTGATCATAATATAAATACATAGTTTAAAGTTTTTTTATAATTATAATTATATATGAATGAACACTTTTTAATAATGTTTTTGTTATGAATAATACATATATAATAATATTTTAGGAAGGATAATATACAAATAAATATATAAAAATGTTTTTGATCATAATATAAATACATATTTTATAATATTTTTATAATTATAATTATATATGAATGACCACTTTTTAATAATGTTTTTAATAATAATAATACATATATATTAATATTATAGTAAGGATAATATGCAATTAAATATTGACAGGTTTTTTTTATCATAATATAAATACATATTTTATAATTTTTATATAAAAATAATTATATATGAATGAACACTTTTTAATGATGTTTTTGTTATGAATAATACATATATAATAATATTATAGGAAGGATAATATACAAATAAATATATATAAATGTTTTTGATCATAATATAAATACATATTTTATAATATTTTTATAATAATAATTATATATGAATGAACACTTTTGAATAATGTTTTTGTTATTAATAATACATATATAATAATATTTTAGGAAGGATAATATACAAATAAATATATATAAATGTTTTTGATCATAATATAAATACATATTTTATAATATTTTTATAATAATAATTATATATGAATAAACACTTTTTAATAATGTTTTTGTTATTAATAATACATATATATTAATATTATAGGAAGGATAATATGCAATTAAATATTGACAGGTTTTTTTTATCATAATATAAATACATATTTTAAAGTTTTTTATAATAATATTTATATATGAATGAACACTTTTTAGTAATGTTTTTGTAATTAATAATACAAATATAATAATATTATAGAAACAATAATATGCAAATAAATATTGACAAGTTTTTTTGATCATAATATAAATACATAGTTTAAAGTTTTTTTATAATTATAATTATATATGAATGAACACTTTTTAATAATGTTTTTGTTATGAATAATACATATATAATAATATTATAGGAAGGATAATATACAAATAAATATATAAAAATGTTTTTGATCATAATATAAATACATATTTTATAATATTTTTATAATTATAATTATATATGAATGAACACTTTTTAATAATGTTTTTAATAATAATAATACATATATATTAATATTATAGTAAGGATAATATGCAATTAAATATTGACAGGTTTTTTTTATCATAATATAAATACATATTTTATAATCTTTATATAAAAATAATTATATATGAATGAACACTTTTTAATGATGTTTTTATTATTAATAATACATATATAATAATATTATAGGAAGGATAATATACAAATAAATATATATAAATGTTTTTGATCATAATATAAATACATATTTTATAATATTTTTATAATAATAATTATATATGAATGAACACTTTTGAATAATGTTTTTGTTATTAATAATACATATATAATAATATTATAGGAAGGATAATATACAAATAAATATATATAAATGTTTTTGATCATAATATAAATACATATTTTATAATATTTTTATAATAATAATTATATATGAATGAACACTTTTTAGTAATGTTTTTGTAATTAATAATACAAATATAATAATATTATAGAAACGATAATATGCAAATAAATATTGACAGGTTTTTTGATCATAATATAAATACATAGTTTAAAGTTTTTTTATAATTATAATTATATATGAATGAACACTTTTTAATAATGTTTTTGTTATGAATAATACATATATAATAATATTATAGAAAGGATAATATACAAATAAATATATATAAATGTTTTTGATCATAATATAAATACATATTTTATAATATTTTTATAATAATAATAATATATGAATGAACACTTTTTAATTATGTTTTTGTTATTAATAATACATATATAATAATATTATAGGAAGGATAATATACAAATAAATATATATAAAGGTTTTTGATCATAATATAAAAACATATTTTATAATATTTTTATAATAATAATTATATATGAATGAACACTTTTTAATAATGTTTTTGTTATTAATAATACATATATAATAATATTATAGGAAGGATAATATACAAATAAATATATATAAATGTTTTTGATCATAATATAAATACATATTTTATAATATTTTTATAATTATAATTATATATGAATGAACACTTTTTAATAATGTTTTTGTTATTAATAATACATATATAATAATATTATAGGAAGGATAATATACAAATAAATATATATAAATGTTTTTGATCATAATATAAATACATATTTTATAATATTTTTATAATAATAATTACATATGAATGAACACTTTTTAATGATGTTTTTGTTATTAATAATACATATATAATAATATTATAGGAAGGATAATATACAAATAAATATATATAAATGTTTTTGATCATAATATAAATACATATTTTATAATATTTTTTATAATTATAATTATATATGAGTGAACACTTTTTAATAATGTTTTTAATAATAATAATACATATATATTAATATTATAGGAAGGATAATATGCAATTAAATATTGACAGGTTTTTTTTATCATAATATAAATACATATTTTAAATCTTTTTATAATAATAATTATATATGAATGAACACTTTTTAGTAATGTTTTTGTAATTAATAATACAAATATAATAATATTAAAGAAACAATAATATGCAAATAAATATTGACAGGTTTTTTTGATCATAATATAAATACATAGTTTAAAGTTTTTTTATAATTATAATTATATATGAATGAACACTTTTTAATAATGTTTTTGTTATGAATAATACATATATAATAATATTTTAGGAAGGATAATATACAAATAAATATATAAAAATGTTTTTGATCATAATATAAATACATATTTTATAATATTTTTATAATTATAATTATATATGAATGACCACTTTTTAATAATGTTTTTAATAATAATAATACATATATATTAATATTATAGTAAGGATAATATGCAATTAAATATTGACAGGTTTTTTTTATCATAATATAAATACATATTTTATAATTTTTATATAAAAATAATTATATATGAATGAACACTTTTTAATGATGTTTTTGTTATGAATAATACATATATAATAATATTATAGGAAGGATAATATACAAATAAATATATATAAATGTTTTTGATCATAATATAAATACATATTTTATAATATTTTTATAATAATAATTATATATGAATGAACACTTTTGAATAATGTTTTTGTTATTAATAATACATATATAATAATATTTTAGGAAGGATAATATACAAATAAATATATATAAATGTTTTTGATCATAATATAAATACATATTTTATAATATTTTTATAATAATAATTATATATGAATGAACACTTTTTAATAATGTTTTTGTTATTAATAATACATATATAATAATATTATAGGAAGGATAATATGCAAATAAATATTCACAGGTTTTTTTATCATAATATAAATACATATTTTAAAGTTTTTTTTTTAATAATAATAATATATGAATGAACACTTTTTAGTAATGTTTTTGTAATTAATAATACAAATATAATAATATTATAGAAACGATAATATGCAAATAAATATTGACAGGTTTTTTTGATCATAATATAAATACATAGTTTAAAGTTTTTTTATAATAATAATTATATATGAATGAACACTTTTTAGTAATGTTTTTGTAATTAATAATACAAATATAATAATATTATAGAAACGATAATATGCAAATAAATATTGACAGGTTTTTTTGATCATAATATAAATACATAGTTTAAAGTTTTTTTATAATTATAATTATATATGAATGAACACTTTTTAATAATGTTTTTTTTATGAATAATACATGTATAATAATATTATAGGAAGGATAATATACAAATAAATATATATAAATGTTTTTGATCATAATATAAATACATATTTTATAATATTTTTATAATTATTATTATACATGAATGAACACTTTTTAATAATGTTTTTAATAATAATAATACATATATATTAATATTATAGTAAGGATAATATGCAATTAAATATTGACAGGTTTTTTTTATCATAATATAAATACATATTTTAAAATTTTTATATAAAAATAATTATATATGAATGAACACTTTTTAATGATGTTTTTGTTATTAATAATACATATATAATAATATTATAGGAAGGATAATATACAAATAAATATATATAAATGTTTTTGATCATAATATAAATACATATTTTATAATATTTTTATAATAATAATTATATATGAATGAACACTTTTGAATAATGTTTTTGTTATTAATAATACATATATAATAATATTATAGGAAGGATAATATACAAATAAATATATATAAATGTTTTTGATCATAATATAAATACATATTTTATAATATTTTTATAATTATAATTATATATGAATGAACACTTTTTAATAATGTTTTTAATAATAATAATACATATATATTAATATTATAGGAAGGATAATATGCAATTAAATATTGACAGGTTTTTTTTTATCATAATATAAATACATATTTTAAAGTTTTTTATAATAATAATTATATATGAATGAACACTTTTTAGTAATGTTTTTGTAATTAATAATACAAATATAATAATATTATAGAAACAATAATATGCAAATAAATATTGACAAGTTTTTTTGATCATAATATAAATACATAGTTTAAAGTTTTTTTATAATTATAATTATATATGAATGAACACTTTTTAATAATGTTTTTGTTATGAATAATACATATATAATAATATTATAGGAAGGATAATATACAAATAAATATATAAAAATGTTTTTGATCATAATATAAATACATATTTTATAATATTTTTATAATTATAATTATATATGAATGAACACTTTTTAATAATGTTTTTAATAATAATAATACATATATATTAATATTATAGTAAGGATAATATGCAATTAAATATTGACAGGTTTTTTTTATCATAATATAAATACATATTTTATAATCTTTATATAAAAATAATTATATATGAATGAACACTTTTTAATGATGTTTTTATTATTAATAATACATATATAATAATATTATAGGAAGGATAATATACAAATAAATATATATAAATGTTTTTGATCATAATATAAATACATATTTTATAATATTTTTATAATAATAATTATATATGAATGAACACTTTTTAATAATGTTTTTGTTATTAATAATACATATATAATAATATTATAGGAAGGATAATATGCAAATAAATATTCACAGGTTTTTTTATCATAATATAAATACATATTTTAAAGTTTTTTATAATAATAATAATATATGAATGAACACTTTTTAGTAATGTTTTTGTAATTAATAATACAAATATAATAATATTATAGAAACGATAATATGCAAATAAATATTGACAGGTTTTTTTGATCATAATATAAATACAAAGTTTAAAGTTTTTTTATAATAATAAATATATATGAATGAACACTTTTTAGTAATGTTTTTGTAATTAATAATACAAATATAATAATATTATAGAAACGATAATATGCAAATAAATATTGACAGGTTTTTTTGATCATAATATAAATACATAGTTTAAAGTTTTTTTATAATTATAATTATATATGAATGAACACTTTTTAATAATGTTTTTGTTATGAATAATACATATATAATAATATTATAAGAAGGATAATATACAAATAAATATATATAAATGTTTTTGATCATAATATAAATACATATTTTATAATATTTTTATAATTATAATAATATATGAATGAACACTTTTTAATAATGTTTTTGTTATGAATAATACATATATAATAATATTATAGGAAGGATAATATACAAATAAATATATATAAATGTTTTTGATCATAATATAAAAACATATTTTATAATATTTTTATAATAATAATTATATATGAATGAACACTTTTTAATAATGTTTTTGTTATTAATAATACATATATAATAATATTATAGGAAGGATAATATGCAAATAAATATTCACAGGTTTTTTTTATCATAATATAAATACATATTTTAAAGTTTTTTATAATAATAATTATATATGAATGAACACTTTTTAGTAATGTTTTTGTAATTAATAATACAAATATAATAATATTATAGAAACAATAATATGCAAATAAATATTGACAAGTTTTTTTGATCATAATATAAATACATAGTTTAAAGTTTTTTTATAATTATAATTATATATGAATGAACACTTTTTAATAATGTTTTTGTTATGAATAATACATATATAATAATATTATAGGAAGGATAATATACAAATAAATATATAAAAATGTTTTTGATCATAATATAAATACATATTTTATAATATTTTTATAATTATAATTATATATGAATGAACACTTTTTAATAATGTTTTTAATAATAATAATACATATATATTAATATTATAGTAAGGATAATATGCAATTAAATATTGACAGGTTTTTTTTATCATAATATAAATACATATTTTATAATCTTTATATAAAAATAATTATATATGAATGAACACTTTTTAATGATGTTTTTATTATTAATAATACATATATAATAATATTATAGGAAGGATAATATACAAATAAATATATATAAATGTTTTTGATCATAATATAAATACATATTTTATAATATTTTTATAATAATAATTATATATGAATGAACACTTTTGAATAATGTTTTTGTTATTAATAATACATATATAATAATATTATAGGAAGGATAATATACAAATAAATATATATAAATGTTTTTGATCATAATATAAATACATATTTTATAATATTTTTATAATAATAATTATATATGAATGAACACTTTTTAGTAATGTTTTTGTAATTAATAATACAAATATAATAATATTATAGAAACGATAATATGCAAATAAATATTGACAGGTTTTTTGATCATAATATAAATACATAGTTTAAAGTTTTTTTATAATTATAATTATATATGAATGAACACTTTTTAATAATGTTTTTGTTATGAATAATACATATATAATAATATTATAGAAAGGATAATATACAAATAAATATATATAAATGTTTTTGATCATAATATAAATACATATTTTATAATATTTTTATAATAATAATAATATATGAATGAACACTTTTTAATAATGTTTTTGTTATTAATAATACATATATAATAATATTATAGGAAGGATAATATACAAATAAATATATATAAATGTTTTTGATCATAATATAAAAACATATTTTATAATATTTTTATAATAATAATTATATATGAATGAACACTTTTTAATAATGTTTTTGTTATTAATAATACATATATAATAATATTATAGGAAGGATAATATACAAATAAATATATATAAATGTTTTTGATCATAATATAAATACATATTTTATAATATTTTTATAATTATAATTATATATGAATGAACACTTTTTAATAATGTTTTTGTTATTAATAATACATATATAATAATATTATAGGAAGGATAATATACAAATAAATATATATAAATGTTTTTGATCATAATATAAATACATATTTTATAATATTTTTATAATAATAATTACATATGAATGAACACTTTTTAATGATGTTTTTGTTATTAATAATACATATATAATAATATTATAGGAAGGATAATATACAAATAAATATATATAAATGTTTTTGATCATAATATAAATACATATTTTATAATATTTTTTATAATTATAATTATATATGAGTGAACACTTTTTAATAATGTTTTTAATAATAATAATACATATATATTAATATTATAGGAAGGATAATATGCAATTAAATATTGACAGGTTTTTTTTATCATAATATAAATACATATTTTAAATCTTTTTATAATAATAATTATATATGAATGAACACTTTTTAGTAATGTTTTTGTAATTAATAATACAAATATAATAATATTAAAGAAACAATAATATGCAAATAAATATTGACAGGTTTTTTTGATCATAATATAAATACATAGTTTAAAGTTTTTTTATAATTATAATTATATATGAATGAACACTTTTTAATAATGTTTTTGTTATGAATAATACATATATAATAATATTTTAGGAAGGATAATATACAAATAAATATATAAAAATGTTTTTGATCATAATATAAATACATATTTTATAATATTTTTATAATTATAATTATATATGAATGACCACTTTTTAATAATGTTTTTAATAATAATAATACATATATATTAATATTATAGTAAGGATAATATGCAATTAAATATTGACAGGTTTTTTTTATCATAATATAAATACATATTTTATAATTTTTATATAAAAATAATTATATATGAATGAACACTTTTTAATGATGTTTTTGTTATGAATAATACATATATAATAATATTATAGGAAGGATAATATACAAATAAATATATATAAATGTTTTTGATCATAATATAAATACATATTTTATAATATTTTTATAATAATAATTATATATGAATGAACACTTTTGAATAATGTTTTTGTTATTAATAATACATATATAATAATATTTTAGGAAGGATAATATACAAATAAATATATATAAATGTTTTTGATCATAATATAAATACATATTTTATAATATTTTTATAATAATAATTATATATGAATGAACACTTTTTAATAATGTTTTTGTTATTAATAATACATATATAATAATATTATAGGAAGGATAATATGCAAATAAATATTCACAGGTTTTTTTATCATAATATAAATACATATTTTAAAGTTTTTTTTTTAATAATAATAATATATGAATGAACACTTTTTAGTAATGTTTTTGTAATTAATAATACAAATATAATAATATTATAGAAACGATAATATGCAAATAAATATTGACAGGTTTTTTTGATCATAATATAAATACATAGTTTAAAGTTTTTTTATAATAATAATTATATATGAATGAACACTTTTTAGTAATGTTTTTGTAATTAATAATACAAATATAATAATATTATAGAAACGATAATATGCAAATAAATATTGACAGGTTTTTTTGATCATAATATAAATACATAGTTTAAAGTTTTTTTATAATTATAATTATATATGAATGAACACTTTTTAATAATGTTTTTGTTATGAATAATACATGTATAATAATATTATAGGAAGGATAATATACAAATAAATATATATAAATGTTTTTGATCATAATATAAATACATATTTTATAATATTTTTATAATTATTATTATACATGAATGAACACTTTTTAATAATGTTTTTAATAATAATAATACATATATATTAATATTATAGTAAGGATAATATGCAATTAAATATTGACAGGTTTTTTTTATCATAATATAAATACATATTTTAAAATTTTTATATAAAAATAATTATATATGAATGAACACTTTTTAATGATGTTTTTGTTATTAATAATACATATATAATAATATTATAGGAAGGATAATATACAAATAAATATATATAAATGTTTTTGATCATAATATAAATACATATTTTATAATATTTTTATAATAATAATTATATATGAATGAACACTTTTGAATAATGTTTTTGTTATTAATAATACATATATAATAATATTATAGGAAGGATAATATACAAATAAATATATATAAATGTTTTTGATCATAATATAAATACATATTTTATAATATTTTTATAATTATAATTATATATGAATGAACACTTTTTAATAATGTTTTTAATAATAATAATACATATATATTAATATTATAGGAAGGATAATATGCAATTAAATATTGACAGGTTTTTTTTATCATAATATAAATACATATTTTAAAGTTTTTTATAATAATAATTATATATGAATGAACACTTTTTAGTAATGTTTTTGTAATTAATAATACAAATATAATAATATTATAGAAACAATAATATGCAAATAAATATTGACAAGTTTTTTTGATCATAATATAAATACATAGTTTAAAGTTTTTTTATAATTATAATTATATATGAATGAACACTTTTTAATAATGTTTTTGTTATGAATAATACATATATAATAATATTATAGGAAGGATAATATACAAATAAATATATAAAAATGTTTTTGATCATAATATAAATACATATTTTATAATATTTTTATAATTATAATTATATATGAATGAACACTTTTTAATAATGTTTTTAATAATAATAATACATATATATTAATATTATAGTAAGGATAATATGCAATTAAATATTGACAGGTTTTTTTTATCATAATATAAATACATATTTTATAATCTTTATATAAAAATAATTATATATGAATGAACACTTTTTAATGATGTTTTTATTATTAATAATACATATATAATAATATTATAGGAAGGATAATATACAAATAAATATATATAAATGTTTTTGATCATAATATAAATACATATTTTATAATATTTTTATAATAATAATTATATATGAATGAACACTTTTTAATAATGTTTTTGTTATTAATAATACATATATAATAATATTATAGGAAGGATAATATGCAAATAAATATTCACAGGTTTTTTTATCATAATATAAATACATATTTTAAAGTTTTTTATAATAATAATAATATATGAATGAACACTTTTTAGTAATGTTTTTGTAATTAATAATACAAATATAATAATATTATAGAAACGATATTATGCAAATAAATATTGACAGGTTTTTTTGATCATAATATAAATACATAGTTTAAAGTTTTTTTATAATAATAAATATATATGAATGAACACTTTTTAGTAATGTTTTTGTAATTAATAATACAAATATAATAATATTATAGAAACGATAATATGCAAATAAATATTGACAGGTTTTTTTGATCATAATATAAATACATAGTTTAAAGTTTTTTTATAATTATAATTATATATGAATGAACACTTTTTAATAATGTTTTTGTTATGAATAATACATATATAATAATATTATAAGAAGGATAATATACAAATAAATATATATAAATGTTTTTGATCATAATATAAATACATATTTTATAATATTTTTATAATTATAATAATATATGAATGAACACTTTTTAATAATGTTTTTGTTATGAATAATACATATATAATAATATTATAGGAAGGATAATATACAAATAAATATATATAAATGTTTTTGATCATAATATAAAAACATATTTTATAATATTTTTATAATAATAATTATATATGAATGAACACTTTTTAATAATGTTTTTGTTATTAATAATACATATATAATAATATTATAGGAAGGATAATATGCAAATAAATATTCACAGGTTTTTTTTATCATAATATAAATACATATTTTAAAGTTTTTTATAATAATAATTATATATGAATGAACACTTTTCAGTAATGTTTTTGTAATGAATAATACAAATATAATAATATTATAGAAACGATGATATGAAAATAAATATTGACAGTTTTTTTGATCATAATATAAATACATAGTTTAAAGTTTTTTTATAATTATAATTATATATGAACGAACACTTTTTAATAATGTTTTTGTTATGAATAATACATATATAATAATATTATAGGAAGGATAATATACAAATAAATATATATAAATGTTTTTGATCATAATATAAATACATATTTTATAATATTTTTATAATAATAATTATATATGAATGAACACTTTTGAATAATGTTTTTGTTATTAATAATACATATATACTAATATTATAGGAAGGATAATATACAAATAAATATATATAAATGTTTTTGATCATAATATAAATACATATTTTATAATATTTTTATAATAATAATTATATATGAATGAACACTTTTTAATAATGTTTTTGTTATTAATAATACAAATATAATAATATTATAGGAAGGATAATATGCAAATAAATATTCACAGGTTTTTTTATCATAATATAAATACATATTTTAAAGTTTTTATAATAATAATAATATATGAATGAACACTTTTTAGTAATGTTTTTGTAATTAATAATACAAATATAATAATATTATAGAAACGATAATATGCAAATAAATATTGACAGGTTTTTTTGATCATAATATAAATACATAGTTTAAAGTTTTTTTATAATTATAATTATATATGAATGAACACTTTTTAATAATGTTTTTGTTATGAATAATACATATATAATAATATTATAGGAAGGATAATATACAAATAAATATATATAAATGTTTTTGATCATAATATAAATACATATTTTATAATATTTTTATAATAATAATTATATATGAATGAACACTTTTGAATAATGTTTTTGTTATTAATAATACATATATACTAATATTATAGGAAGGATAATATACAAATAAATATATATAAATGTTTTTGATCATAATATAAATACATATTTTATAATATTTTTATAATAATAATAATATATGAATGAACACTTTTTAATAATGTTTTTGTTATGAATAATACATATATAATAATATTATAGGAAGGATAATATACAAGTAAATATATATAAATGTTTTTGATCATAATATAAATACACATTTTATAATATTTTTATAATTATAATAATATATGAATGAACACTTTTTAATAATGTTTTTGTTATGAATAATACATATATAATAATATTATAGGAAGGATAATATACAAATAAATATATATAAATGTTTTTGATCATAATATAAAAACATATTTTATAATATTTTTATAATAATAATTATATATGAATGAACACTTTTTAATAATGTTTTTGTTATTAATAATACATATATAATAATATTATAGGAAGGATAATATGCAAATAAATATTCACAGGTTTTTTTTTATCATAATATAAATACATATTTAAAAGTTTTTTATAATAATAATTATATATGAATGAACACTTTTTAGTAATGTTTTTGTAATTAATAATACAAATATAATAATATTATAGAAATGATAATATGAAAATAAATATTGACAGGTTTTTTTGATCATAATATAAATACATAGTTTAAAGTTTTTTTATAATTATAATTATATATGAATGAACACTTTTTAATAATGTTTTTGTTATGAATAATACATATATAATAATATTATAGGAAGGATAATATACAAATAAATATATATAAATGTTTTTGATCATAATATAAATACATATTTTATAATATTTTTATAATAATAATTATATATGAATGAACACTTTTGAATAATGTTTTTGTTATTAATAATACATATATACTAATATTATAGGAAGGATAATATACAAATAAATATATATAAATGTTTTTGATCATAATATAAATACATATTTTATAATATTTTTATAATAATAATTATATATGAATGAACACTTTTTAATAATGTTTTTGTTATTAATAATACATATATAATAATATTATAGGAAGGATAATATGCAAATAAATATTCACAGGTTTTTTTATCATAATATAAATACATATTTTAAAGTTTTTTATAATAATAATAATATATGAATGAACACTTTTTAGTAATGTTTTTGTAATTAATAATACAAATATAATAATATTATAGAAACGATAATATGCAAATAAATATTGACAGGTTTTTTTGATCATAATATAAATACATAGTTTAAAGTTTTTTTATAATTATAATTATATATGAATGAACACTTTTTAATAATGTTTTTGTTATGAATAATACATATATAATAATATTATAGGAAGGATAATATACAAATAAATATATATAAATGTTTTTGATCATAATATAAATACATATTTTATAATATTTTTATAATAATAATAATATATGAATGAACACTTTTTAATAATGTTTTTGTTATGAATAATACATATATAATAATATTATAGGAAGGATAATATACAAATAAATATATATAAATGTTTTTGATCATAATATAAATACATATTTTATAATATTTTTATAATAATAATTATATATGAATGAACACTTTTTAATAATGTTTTTGTTATTAATAATACATATATAATAATATTATAGGAAGGATAATATACAAATAAATATAGGTATATAAATGTTTTTGATCATAATATAAATACATATTTTATAATATTTTTATAATAATAATTATATATGAATGAACACTTTTTAATGATGTTTTTGTAATTAATAATACATATATAATAATATTATAGGAAGGATAATATGCAAATAAATATTCACAGTTTTTTTTTATCATAATATAAATACATATTTAAAAGTTTTTTATAATAATAATTATATATGAATGAACACTTTTTAGTAATGTTTTTGTAATTAATAATACAAATATAATAATATTATAGAAACGATAATATGAAAATAAATATTGACAGGTTTTCTTGATCATAATATAAATACATAGTTTAAAGTTTTTTTATAATTATAATTATATATGAATGAACACTTTTTAATAATGTTTTTGTTATGAATAATACATATATAATAATATTATAGGAAGGATAATATACAAATAAATATATAAAAATGTTTTTGATCATAATATTAATACATATTTTATAATATTTTTATAATTATAATTATATATGAATGAACACTTTTTAATAATGTTTTTAATAATAATAATACATATATATTAATATTATAGTAAGGATAATATGCAATTAAATATTGACAGGTTTTTTTTATCATAATATAAATACATATTTTATAATTTTTATATAAAAATAATTATATATGAATGAACACTTTTTAATGATGTTTTTGTTATTAATAATACATATATAATAATATTATAGGAAGGATAATATACAAATAAATATATATAAATGTTTTGATCATAATATAAATACATATTTTATAATATTTTTATAATAATAATTATATATGAATGAACACTTTTTAATGATGTTTTTGTAATTAATAATACATATATAATAATATTATAAGAAGGATAATATGCAAATAAATATTCACAGTTTTTTTTATCATAATATAAATACATATTTAAAAGTTTTTTATAATAATAATTATATATGAATGAACACTTTTTAGTAATGTTTTTGTAATTAATAATACAAATATAATAATATTATAGAAACGATAATATGAAAATAAATATTGACAGGTTTTTTTGATCATAATATAAATACATAGTTTAAAGTTTTTTTATAATTATAATTATATATGAATGAACACTTTTTAATAATGTTTTTGTTATGAATAATACATATATAATAATATTATAGGAAGGATAATATACAAATAAATATATAAAAATGTTTTTGATCATAATATAAATACATATTTTATAATATTTTTATAATTATAATTATATATGAATGAACACATTTTAATAATGTTTTTAATAATAATAATACATATATATTAATATTATAGTAAGGATAATATGCAATTAAATATTGACAGGTTTTTTTTATCATAATATAAATACATATTTTAAAGTTTTTTATAATAATAATTATATATGAATGAACACTTTTTAGTAATGTTTTTGTAATTAATAATACAAATATAATAATATTATAGAAACAATAATATGCAAATAAATATTGACAGGTTTTTTAATCATAACATAAATACATAGTTTAAAGTTTTTTTATAATTATAATTATATATGAATGAACACTTTTTAATAATGTTTTTGTTATGAATAATACATATATAATAATATTATAGAAAGGATAATATACAAATAAATATATATAAATGTTTTTGATCATAATATAAATACATATTTTATAATATTTTTATAATAATAATAATATATGAATGAACACTTTTTAATAATGTTTTTGTTATTAATAATACATATATAATTATATTATAGGAAGGATAATATACAAATAAATATATATAAATGTTTTTGATCATAATATAAATACATATTTTATAATATTTTTATAATAATAATTTTATATGAATGAACACTTTTTAATAATGTTTTTAATAATAATAATACATATATATTAATATTATAGTAAGGATAATATGCAATTAAATATTGACAGGTTTTTTTATCATAATATAAATACATATTTTATAATTTTTATATAAAAATAGTTATATATGAATGAACACTTTTTAATGATGTTTTTGTTATTAATAATACATATATAATAATATTATAGGAAGGATAATATACAAATAAATATATATAAATGTTTTTGATCATAATATAAATACATATTTTATAATATTTTTATAATAATAATTATATATGAATGAACACTTTTTAATGATGTTTTTGTAATTAATAATACATATATAATAATATTATAGGAAGGATAATATGCAAATAAATATTCACAGTTTTTTTTTATCATAATATAAATACATATTTAAAAGTTTTTTATAATAATAATTATATATGAATGAACACTTTTTAGTAATGTTTTTGTAATTAATAATACAAATATAATAATATTATAGAAACGATAATATGAAAATAAATATTGACAGGTTTTTTTGATCATAATATAAATACATAGTTTAAAGTTTTTTTATAATTATAATTATATATGAATGAACACTTTTTAATAATGTTTTTGTTATGAATAATACATATATAATAATATTATAGGAAGGATAATATACAAATAAATATATAAAAATGTTTTTGATCATAATATAAATACATATTTTATAATATTTTTATAATTATAATTATATATGAATGAACACTTTTTAATAATGTTTTTAATAATAATAATACATATATATTAATATTATAGTAAGGATAATATGCAATTAAATATTGACTGGTTTTTTTTTATCATAATATAAATACATATTTTATAATTTTTATATAAAAATAATTATATATGAATGAACACTTTTTAATGATGTTTTTGTTATTAATAATACATATATAATAATATTATAGGAAGGATAATATACAAATTAATATATATAAATGTTTTTGATCATAATATAAATACATATTTTATAATATTTTTATAATAATAATTATATATGAATGAACACTTTTGAATAATGTTTTTGTTATTAATAATACATATATAATAATATTATAGGAAGGATAATATACAAATAAATATATATAAATGTTTTTGATCATAATATAAATACATATTTTATAATATTTTTATAATAATAATTATATATGAATGAACACCTTTTAATAATGTTTTTGTTATTAATAATACATATATAATAATATTATAGGAAGGATAATATGCAAATAAATATTCACAGGTTTTTTTATCATAATATAAATACATATTTTAAAGTTTTTTATAATAATAATAATATATAAATGAACACTTTTTAGTAATGTTTTTGTAATTAATAATCCAAATATAATAATATTATAGAAACGATAATATGCAAATAAATATTGACAGGTTTTTTTGATCATAATATAAATACATAGTTTAAAGTTTTTTTATAATTATAATTATATATGAATGAACACTTTTTAGTAATGTTTTTGTAATTAATAATACAAATATAATAATATTATAGAAAAGATAATATGCAAATAAATATTGACAGGTTTTTTTGATCATATAATAAATACATAGTTTAAAGTTTTTTTATAATTATAATTATATATGAATGAACACTTTTTAATAATGTTTTTGTTATGAATAATACATATATAATAATATTATAGGAAGGATAATATACAAATAAATATATATAAATGTTTTTGATCATAATATAAATACATATTTTATAATAATTTTATAATAATAATAATATATGAATGAACACTTTTTAATAATGTTTTTGTTATTAATAATACATATATAATAATATTATAGGAAGGATAATATGCAAATAAATATTCACAGGTTTATTTATCATAATATAAATACATATTTTAAAGTTTTTTATAATAATAATAATATATGAATGAACACTTTTAGTAATGTTTTTGTAATTAATAATACAAATATAATAATATCATAGAAACGATAATATGCAAATAAATATTGACAGGTTTTTTTGATCATAATATAAATACATAGTTTAAAGTTTTTTTATAATAATAATTATATATGAATGAACACTTTTTAGTAATGTTTTTGTAATTAATAATAATTTAATTGCATATTATCCTTACTATAATATTAATATATATGTATTATTATTATTAAAAACATTATTAAAAAGTGTACATTCATATATAATTATAATTATACAAATATTTTAAAATATGTATTTATATTATGATCAAAAACATTTTTATATATTTATTTGTATATTATCCTTCCTATAATATTATTATATATGTATTATTCATAACAAAAACATTATTAAAAAGTGTTCATTCATATATAATTATTATTATAAAAAAACTTTAAACTATGTATTTATATTATGATCAAAAAAACCTGTCAATATTTATTTGCATATTATCGTTTCTATAATATTATTATATTTGTATTATTAATTACAAAAACATTACTAAAAAGTGTTCATTCATATATTATTATTATTATAAAAAACTTTAAAATATGTATTTATATTATGATAAAAAAACCTGTGAATATTTATTTGCATATTATCCTTCCTATAATATTATTATATATGTATTATTAATAACAAAAACATTATTAAAAAGTGTTCATTCATATATAATTATTATTATAAAAATATTATAAAATATGTATTTATATTATGATCAAAAACATTTTTATATATTTATTTGTATATTATCCTTCCTATAATATTATTATATATGTATTATTAATAACAAAAACATTATTAAAAAGTGTTCATTCATATATTATTATTATTATAAAATTATTATAAAATATGTATTTATATTATGATCAAAAACATTTATATATATTTATTTGTATATTATCCTTCCAAAAAAACCTGTCAATATTTATTTGCATATTATCGTTTCTATAATATTATTATATTTGTATTATTAATTACAAAAACATTACTAAAAAGTGTTCATTCATATATAATTATTATTATAAAAAAACTTTAAACTATGTATTTATATTATGATCAAAAAAACCTGTCAATATTTATTAGCATATTATCGTTTCTATAATATTATTATATTTGTATTATTAATAACAAAAACATTATTAAAAAGTGTTCATTCATATATTATTATTATTATAAAATTATTATAAAATATGTATTTATATTATCATCAAAAACATTTATATATATTTATTTGTATATTATCCTTCCTATAAAATTATTATATATGTATTATTTATAACAAAAACATTATTAAAAAGTGTTCATTCATATATAATTATAATTATAAAAAAACTTTAAACTATGTATTTATATTATGATCAAAAAAACCTGTCAATATTTATTTGCATATTATCGTTTCTATAATATTATTATATTTGGATTATTAATTACAAAAACATTACTAAAAAGTGTTCATTCATTTATTATTATTATTATAAAAAACTTTAAAATATGTATTTATATTATGATAAAAAAACCTGTGAATATTTATTTGCATATTATCCTTCCTATAATATTATTATATATGTATTAATAATAACAAAAACATTATTAAAAGGTGTTCATTCATATATAATTATTATTATAAAAATATTATAAAATATGTATTTATATTATGATCAAAAACATTTATATATATTTATTTGTATATTATCCTTCCTATAATATTATTATATATGTATTATTAATAACAAAAACGTTATTCAAAAGTGTTCATTCATATATAATTATTATTATAAAAATATTATAAAATATGTATTTATATTATGATAAAAAAAACTGTGAATATTTATTTGCATATTATCCTTCCTATAATATTATTATATATGTATTATTAATTACAAAAACATCATTAAAAAGTGTTCATTCATTTATAATTATAATTATAAAAATATTATAAAATATGTATTTATATTATGATCAAAAACATTTTTATATATTTATTTGTATATTATCCTTCCTATAATATTATTATATATGTATAATTCATAACAAAAACATTATTAAAAAGTGTTCATTCATATATAATTATAATTATAAAAAAACTTTAAACTATGTATTTATATTATGATCAAAAAAACCTGTCAATATTTATTTGCATATTATTGTTTCTTTAATATTATTATATTTGTATTATTAATTACAAAAACATTACTAAAAAGTGTTCATTCATATATAATTATTAATATAAAAAGATTTAAAATATGTATTTATATTATGATAAAAAAACCTGTCAATATTTAATTGCATATTATCCTTCCTATAATATTAATATATATGTATTATTATTATTAAAAACATTATTAAAAAGTGTTCATTTATATATAATTATAATTATAAAAAATATTATAAAATATGTATTTATATTATGATCAAAAACATTTATATATATTTATTTGTATATTATCCTTCCTATAATATTATTATATATGTATTATTAATAACAAAAACATTATTAAAAAGTGTTCATTCATATATAATTATAATTATAAAAATATTATAAAATATGTATTTATATTATGATCAAAAACATTAATATATATTTATTTGTATATTATCCTTCCTATAATATTATTATATATGTATTATTAATAACAAAAACATTATTAAAAAGTGTTCATTCATATATAATTATTATTATAAAAATATTATAAAATATGTATTTATATTATGATCAAAAACATTTATATATATTTATTTGTATATTATCCTTCCTATAATATTATTATATATGTATTATTAATAACAAAAACATTATTAAAAAGTGTTCATTCATATATTATTATTATTATAAAAATATTATAAAATATGTATTTATATTATGATCAAAAACATTTATATATATTTATTTGTATATTATCCTTTCTATAATATTATTATATATGTATTATTCATAACAAAAACATTATTAAAAAGTGTTCATTCATATATAATTATAATTATAAAAAAACTTTAAACTATGTATTTATATTATGATCAAAAAAACCTGTCAATATTTATTTTCATATTATCGTTTCTATAATATTATTATATTTGTATTATTAATTACAAAAACATTACTAAAAAGTGTTCATTCATATATAATTATTATTATAAAAAACTTTAAAATATGTATTTATATTATGATAAAAAAAACCTGTCAATATTTAATTGCATATTATCCTTACTATAATATTAATATATATGTATTATTATTATTAAAAACATTATTAAAAAGTGTTCATTCATATATAATTATAATTATAAAAATATTATAAAATATGTATTTATATTATGATCAAAAACATTTTTATATATTTATTTTTATATTATCCTTCCTATAATATTATTATATATGTATTATTCATAACAAAAACATTATTAAAAAGTGTTCATTCATATATAATTATAATTATAAAAAAACTTTAAACTATGTATTTATATTATGATCAAAAAAACCTGTCAATATTTATTTTCATATTATCGTTTCTATAATATTATTATATTTGTATTATTAATTACAAAAACATTACTAAAAAGTGTTCATTCATATATAATTATTATTATAAAAAACTTTTAAATATGTATTTATATTATGATAAAAAAAACTGTGAATATTTATTTGCATATTATCCTTCCTATAATATTATTATATATGTATTATTAATTACAAAAACATCATTAAAAAGTGTTCATTCATATATAATTATTATTATAAAAATATTATAAAATATGTATTTATATTATGATCAAAACATTTATATATATTTATTTGTATATTATCCTTCCTATAATATTATTATATATGTATTATTAATAACAAAAACATCATTAAAAAGTGTTCATTCATATATAATTATTTTTATATAAAAATTATAAAATATGTATTTATATTATAATAAAAAAAACCTGTCAATATTTAATTGCATATTATCCTTACTATAATATTAATATATATGTATTATTATTATTAAAAACATTATTAAAAATCGTCCATTCATATATAATTATAATTATAAAAATATTATAAAATATGTATTTATATTATGATCAAAAACATTAATATATATTTATTTGTATATTATCCTTCCTATAATATTATTATACAGGGTGTTTTTTTAAAAACTTGCATCTTTATTTATGTAAAAACCGCAATAGATAGAAATATGCAGTTTGCGGGAATCATCTATTGACGTAGGGGGACCAATTGTTTTGAATTCAACGTTACATTCACATTCCCCCCCTTTCCCCCCCTGCCACCAACTTATTTTTTTTAAATAGCAAGGTACCCCTTGTGACATATCAAATAAAATAGCATAAAAAAAGAAAATGTTTGATGAAAAAAAATTGAAAATCGGTTCATAAATTTGTGAGATATTCCCCCCCTCACCCCCCGGAACTTATTTTTTTTTAAATAGCAAAGTACCCCTTGTGACATATCAAATGAAAGAGCATGAAAAAAGAAAATTTTTGGTGAAAACAAAATTAAAATCGGCTCATGAATTTGTGAGATAATCACCCCCCTTTTCCCCTACCCATAACTTGTTTTTTAATAGCAAGGTACCCGCCCTTGTGACATATCAAATGAAAAATAAATTTCGCCAAAAATTTTCTTTTTTCATGCTCTTTCATTTGATATGTCACAAGGGGTACTTTGCTATTTAAAAAAAAATAAGTTCCGGGGGGTGAGGGGGGGAATATCTCACAAATTTATGAACCGATTTTCAATTTTTTTTCATCAAACATTTTCTTTTTTTATGCTATTTTATTTGATATGTCACAAGGGGTACCTTGCTATTTAAAAAAAATAAGTTGGTGGCAGGGGGGGAAAGGGGGGGAATGTGAATGTAACGTTGAATTCAAAACAATTGGTCCCCCTACGTCAATAGATGATTCCCGCAAACTGCATATTTCTATCTATTGCGGTTTTTACATAAATAAAGATGCAAGTTTTTAAAAAAACACCCTGTATAATAATATTATAGGAAGGATAATATACAAATAAATATATATTAATGTTTTTGATCATAATATAAATACATATTTTATAATATTTTTATAATTATAATTATATATGAATGGACGATTTTTAATAATGTTTTTAATAATAATAATACATATATATTAATATTATAGTAAGGATAATATGCAATTAAATATTGACAGGTTTTTTTTATTATAATATAAATACATATTTTATAATTTTTATATAAAAATAATTATATATGAATGAACACTTTTTAATGATGTTTTTGTTATTAATAATACATATATAATAATATTATAGGAAGGATAATATACAAATAAATATATATAAATGTTTTGATCATAATATAAATACATATTTTATAATATTTTTATAATAATAATTATATATGAATGAACACTTTTTAATGATGTTTTTGTAATTAATAATACATATATAATAATATTATAGGAAGGATAATATGCAAATAAATATTCACAGTTTTTTTTTATCATAATATAAATACATATTTAAAAGTTTTTTATAATAATAATTATATATGAATGAACACTTTTTAGTAATGTTTTTGTAATTAATAATACAAATATAATAATATTATAGAAACGATAATATGAAAATAAATATTGACAGGTTTTTTTGATCATAATATAAATACATAGTTTAAAGTTTTTTTATAATTATAATTATATATGAATGAACACTTTTTAATAATGTTTTTGTTATGAATAATACATATATAATAATATTATAGGAAGGATAATATAAAAATAAATATATAAAAATGTTTTTGATCATAATATAAATACATATTTTATAATATTTTTATAATTATAATTATATATGAATGAACACTTTTTAATAATGTTTTTAATAATAATAATACATATATATTAATATTATAGTAAGGATAATATGCAATTAAATATTGACAGGTTTTTTTTATCATAATATAAATACATATTTTAAAGTTTTTTATAATAATAATTATATATGAATGAACACTTTTTAGTAATGTTTTTGTAATTAATAATACAAATATAATAATATTATAGAAACGATAATATGAAAATAAATATTGACAGGTTTATTTGATCATAATATAAATACATAGTTTAAAGTTTTTTTATAATTATAATTATATATGAATGAACACTTTTTAATAATGTTTTTGTTATGAATAATACATATATAATAATATTATAGAAAGGATAATATACAAATAAATATATATAAATGTTTTTGATCATAATATAAATACATATTTTATAATATTTTTATAATAATAATAATATATGAATGAACACTTTTTAATAATGTTTTTGTTATTAATAATACATATATAATAATATTATAGGAAGGATAATATACAAATAAATATATATAAATGTTTTTGATCATAATATAAATACATATTTTATAATATTTTTATAATAATAATTATATATGAATGAACACTTTTTAATAATGTTTTTGTTATTAATAATACATATATAATAATATTATAGGAAGGATAATATACAAATAAATATATATTAATGTTTTTGATCATAATATAAATACATATTTTATAATATTTTTATAATTATAATTATATATGAATGAACACTTTTTAATAATGTTTTTGTTATTAATAATACATATATAATAATATTATAGGAAGGATAATATACAAATAAATATATATAAATGTTTTTGATCATAATATAAATACATATTTTATAATATTTTTTATAATTATAATTATATATGAATGAACACTTTTTAATAATGTTTTTAATAATAATAATACATATATATTAATATTATAGGAAGGATAATATGCAATTAAATATTGACAGGTTTTTTTATCATAATATAAATACATATTTTAAATCTTTTTATATTAATAATTATATATGAATGAACACTTTTTAGTAATGTTTTTGTAATTAATAATACAAATATAATAATATTAAAGAAACAATAATATGCAAATAAATATTGACAGGTTTTTTTGATCATAATATAAATACATAGTTTAAAGTTTTTTTATAATTATAATTATATATGAATGAACACTTTTTAATAATGTTTTTGTTATGAATTATACATATATAATAATATTATAGGAAGGATAATATACAAATAAATATATAAAAATGTTTTTGATCATAATATAAATACATATTTTATAATATTTTTATAATTATAATTATAAATGAATGAACACTTTTTAATGATGTTTTTGTAATTAATAATACATATATAATAATATTATAGGAAGGATAATATGCAAATAAATATTCACAGTTTTTTTTATCATAATATAAATACATATTTTATAATATTTTTATAATAATAATTATATATGAATGAACACTTTTGAATAATGTTTTTGTTATTAATAATACATATATAATAATATTATAGGAAGGATAATATACAAATAAATATATATAAATGTTTTTGATCATAATATAAATACATATTTTATAATATTTTTATAATAATAATTATATATGAATGAACACCTTTTAATAATGTTTTTGTTATTATTAATACATATATAATAATATTATAGGAAGGATAATATGCAAATAAATATTCACAGGTTTTTTTATCATAATATAAATACATATTTTAAAGTTTTTTATAATAATAATAATAAATGAATGAACACTTTTTAGTAATGTTTTTGTAATTAATAATCCAAATATAATAATATTATAGAAACGATAATATGCAAATAAATATTGACAGGTTTTTTTGATCATAATATAAATACATAGTTTAAAGTTTTTTTATAATTATAATTATATATGAATGAACACTTTTTAATAATGTTTTTGTTATAAATAATACATATATAATAATTTTATAGGAAGGATAATATACAAATAAATATATATAAATGTTTTTGATGATAATATAAATACATATTTTATAATAATTTTATAATAATAATAATATATGAATGAACACTTTTTAATAATGTTTTTGTTATTAATAATACAAATATAATAATATTATAGAAACGATAATATGCAAATAAATATTGACAGGTTTTTTTGATCATAATATAAATACATAGTTTAAAGTTTTTTTATAATAATAATTATATATGAATGAACACTTTTTAGTAATGTTTTTGTAATTAATAATACAAATATAATAATATTATAGAAACGATAATATGCAAATAAATATTGACAGATTTTTTTGGAAGGATAATATACAAATAAATATATATAAATGTTTTTGATCATAATATAAATACATATTTTATAATAATTTTATAATAATAATAATATATGAATGAACACTTTTTAATAATGTTTTTGTTATTAATAATACATATATAATAATATTATAGGAAGGATAATATACAAATAAATATATAAAAATGTTTTTGATCATAATATAAATACATATTTTATAATATTTTTATAATAATAATTATATATGAATGAACACTTTTTAATAATGTTTTTGTTATTAATAATACATATATAATAATATTATAGGAAGGATAATATGCAAATAAATATTCACAGGTTTTTTTTATCATAATATAAATACATATTTTAAAGTTTTTTATAATAATAATAATATATGAATGAACACTTTTTAGTAATGTTTTTGTAATTAATAATACAAATATAATAATATTATAGAAACGATAATATGCAAATAAATATTGACAGGTTTTTTTGATCATAATATAAATACATAGTTTAAAGTTTTTTTATAATAATAATTATATATGAATGAACACTTTTTAATAATGTTTTTGTTATGAATAATACATATATAATAATATTATAGGAAGGATAATATACAAATAAATATATAAAAATGTTTTTGATCATAATATAAATACATATTTTAAAATATTTGTATAATTATAATTATATATGAATGTACACTTTTTAATAATGTTTTTAATAATAATAATACATATATATTAATATTATAGTAAGGATAATATGCAATTAAATTATTATTAATTACAAAAACATTACTAAAAAGTGTTCATTCATATATAATTATTATTATAAAAAAACTTTAAACTATGTATTTATATTATGATCAAAAAACCTGTCAATATTTATTTGCATATTATCGTTTCTATGATATTATTATATTTGTATTATTAATTACAAAAACATTACTAAAAGTGTTCATTCATATATTATTATTATTATAAAAAACTTTAAAATATGTATTTATATTATGATAAAAAAACCTGTGAATATTTATTTGCATATTATCCTTCCTATAATATTATTATATATGTATTATTAATAACAAAAACATTATTAAAAAGTGTTCATTCATATATTATTATTATTATAAAATTATTATAAAATATGTATTTATATTATGATCAAAAACATTTATATATATTTATTTGTATATTATCCTTCCTATAATATTATTATATATGTATTATTCATAACAAAAACATTATTAAAAAGTGTTCATTCATATATAATTATAATTATAAAAAAACTTTAAACTATGTATTTATTATATGATCAAAAAAACCTGTCAATATTTATTTGCATATTATCGTTTCTATAATATTATTATATTTGTATTATTAATTACAAAAACATTACTAAAAAGTGTTCATTCATATATAATTATAATTATAAAAAAACTTTAAACTATGTATTTATATTATGATCAAAAAAACCTGTCAATATTTATTTGCATATTATCGTTTCTATAATATTATTATATTTGGATTATTAATTACAAAAACATTACTAAAAAGTGTTCATTTATATATTATTATTATTATAAAAAACTTTAAAATATGTATTTATATTATGATAAAAAAACCTGTGAATATTTATTTGCATATTATCCTTCCTATAATATTATTATATATGTATTATTAATAACAAAAACATTATTAAAAGGTGTTCATTCATATATAATTATTATTATAAAAATATTATAAAATATGTATTTATATTATGATCAAAAACATTTATATATATTTATTTGTATATTATCCTTCCTATAATATTATTATATATGTATTATTAATAACAAAAACATTATTCAAAAGTGTTCATTCATATATAATTATTATTATAAAAATATTATAAAATATGTATTTATATTATGATCAAAAACATTTATATATATTAATTTGTATATTATCCTTCCTATAATATTATTATATATGTATTATTAATAACAAAAACACCATTAAAAAGTGTTCATTCATATATAATTATTTTTATATAAAAATTATAAAATATGTATTTATATTATGATAAAAAAAACCAGTCAATATTTAATTGCATATTATCCTTACTATAATATTAATATATATGTATTATTATTATTAAAAACATTATTAAAAAGTGTTCATTCATATATAATTATAATTATAAAAATATTATAAAATATGTATTTATATTATGATCAAAAACATTTTTATATATTTATTTGTATATTATCCTTCCTATAATATTATTATATATGTATTATTCATAACAAAAACATTATTAAAAAGTGTTCATTCATATATAATTATAATTATAAAAAAACTTTAAACTATGTATTTATATTATGATCAAAAAAACCTGTCAATATTTATTTTCATATTATCGTTTCTATAATATTATTATATTTGTATTATTAATTACAAAAACATTACTAAAAAGTGTTCATTCATATATAATTATTATTATAAAAAACTTTTAAATATGTATTTATATTATGATAAAAAAAAACTGTGAATATTTATTTGCATATTATCCTTCCTATAATATTATTATATATGTATTATTAATTACAAAAACATCATTAAAAAGTGTTCATTCATATATAATTATTATTATAAAAATATTATAAAATATGTATTTATATTATGATCAAAAACATTTATATATATTTATTTGTATATTATCCTTCCTATAATATTATTATATATGTATTATTAATAACAAAAACATCATTAAAAAGTGTTCATTCATATATAACTATTTTTATATAAAAATTATAAAATATGTATTTATATTATGATAAAAAAACCTGTCAATATTTAATTGCATATTATCCTTACTATAATATTAATATATATGTATTATTATTATTAAAAACATTATTAAAAAGTGTTCATTCATATATAATTATAATTATAAAAATATTATAAAATATGTATTTATATTATGATCAAAAACATTTTTATATATTTATTTGTATTTTATCCTTCCTATAATATTATTATATATGTATTATTCATAACAAAAACATTATTAAAAAGTGTTCATTCATATATAATTATTATTATAAAAATATTATAAAATATGTATTTATATTATGATCAAAAACATTTATATATATTTATTTGTATATTATCCTTCATATAATATTATTATATATGTATTATTAATAACAAAAACATTATTAAAAAGTGTTCATTCATATATAATTATAATTATAAAAATATTATAAAATATGTATTTATATTATGATCAAAAACATTTATATATATTTATTTGTATATTATCCTTCCTATAATATTATTATATATGTATTATTAATAACAAAAACATTATTAAAAAGTGTTCATTCATATATAATTATTATTATAAAAAGATTATAAAATATGTATTTATATTATGATCAAAAACATTTATATATATTTATTTGTATATTATCCTTCCTATAATATAATTATATATGTATTATTAATAACAAAAACATTATTAAAAAGTGTTCATTCATATATTATTATTATTATAAAAATATTATAAAATATGTATTTATATTATGATCAAAAACATTTATATATATTTATTTGTATATTATCCTTTCTATAATATTATTATATATGTATTATTCATAACAAAAACATTATTAAAAAGTGTTCATTCATATATAATTATAATTATAAAAAAACTTTAAACTATGTATTTATGTTATGATTAAAAAACCTGTCAATATTTATTTGCATATTATTGTTTCTATAATATTATTATATTTGTATTATTAATTACAAAAACATTACTAAAAAGTGTTCATTCATATATAATTATTATTATAAAAAACTTTAAAATATGTATTTATATTATGATAAAAAAAACCTGTCAATATTTAATTGCATATTATCCTTACTATAATATTAATATATATGTATTATTATTATTAAAAACATTATTAAAATGTGTTCATTCATATATAATTATAATTATAAAAATATTATAAAATATGTATTTATATTATGATCAAAAACATTTTTATATATTTATTTGTATATTATCCTTCCTATAATATTATTATATATGTATTATTCATAACAAAAACATTATTAAAAAGTGTTCATTCATATATAATTATAATTATAAAAAAACTTTAAACTATGTATTTATATTATGATCAAAAAAACCTGTCAATATTTATTTTCATATTATCGTTTCTATAATATTATTATATTTGTATTATTAATTACAAAAACATTACTAAAAAGTGTTCATTCATATATAATTATTATTATAAAAAACTTTTAAATATGTATTTATATTATGATAAAAAAAACTGTGAATATTTATTTGCATATTATCCTTCTTATAATATTATTATATATGTATTATTAATTACAAAAACATCATTAAAAAGTGTTCATTCATATATAATTATTATTATAAAAATATTATAAAATATGTATTTATATTATGATCAAAAACATTTATATACCTATATTTATTTGTATATTATCCTTCCTATAATATTATTATATATGTATTATTAATAACAAAAACATTATTAAAAAGTGTTCATTCATATATAATTATTATTATAAAAATATTATAAAATATGTATTTATATTATGATCAAAAACATTTATATATATTTATTTGTATATTATCCTTCCTATAATATTATTATATATGTATTATTCATAACAAAAACATTATTAAAAAGTGTTCATTCATATATTATTATTATTATAAAAATATTATAAAATATGTATTTATATTATGATCAAAAACATTTATATATATTTATTTGTATATTATCCTTCCTATAATATTATTATATATGTATTATTCATAACAAAAACATTATTAAAAAGTGTTCATTCATATATAATTATAATTATAAAAAAACTTTAAACTATGTATTTATATTATGATCAAAAAAACCTGTCAATATTTATTTGCATATTATCGTTTCTATAATATTATTATATTTGTATTATTAATTACAAAAACATTACTAAAAAGTGTTCATTCATATATTATTATTATTATAAAAAACTTTAAAATATGTATTTATATTATGATAAAAAAACCTGTGAATATTTATTTGCATATTATCCTTCCTATAATATTATTATATATGTATTATTAATAACAAAAACATTATTAAAAAGTGTTCATTCATATATAATTATTATTATAAAAATATTATAAAATATGTATTTATATTATGATCAAAAACATTTATATATATTTATTTGTATATTATCCTTCCTATAATATTAGTATATATGTATTATTAATAACAAAAACATTATTCAAAAGTGTTCATTCATATATAATTATTATTATAAAAATATTATAAAATATGTATTTATATTATGATCAAAAACATTTATATATATTTATTTGTATATTATCCTTCCTATAATATTATTATATATGTATTATTCATAACAAAAACATTATTAAAAAGTGTTCATTCATATATAATTATAATTATAAAAAAACTTTAAACTATGTATTTATATTATGATCAAAAAAACCTGTCAATATTTATTTTCATATTATCGTTTCTATAATATTATTATATTTGTATTATTAATTACAAAAACATTACTAAAAAGTGTTCATTCATATATAATTATTATTATAAAAAACTTTTAAATATGTATTTATATTATGATAAAAAAAAACCTGTGAATATTTATTTGCATATTATCCTTCCTATAATATTATTATATATGTATTATTAATAACAAAAACATTATTAAAAAGTGTTCATTCATATATAATTATTATTATAAAAATATTATAAAATATGTTTTTATATTATGATCAAAAACATTTATATATATTTATTTGTATATTATCCTTCCTATAATATTATTATATATGTACTATTCATAACAAAAACATTATTAAAAAGTGTTCATTCATATATTATTATAATTATAAAAATATTATAAAATGTGTATTTATATTATGATCAAAAACATTTATATATATTTATTTGTATATTATCCTTCCTATAATATTATTATATATGTATTATTCATAACAAAAACATTATTAAAAAGTGTTCATTCATATATTATTATTATTATAAAAATATTATAAAATATGTATTTATATTATGATCAAAAACATTTATATATATTTATTTGTATATTATTCTTCCTATAATATTATTATATATGTATTATTTATAACAAAAACATTATTAAAAAGTGTTCATTCATATATAATTATAATTATAAAAAAACTTTAAACTATGTATTTATATTATGATCAAAAAAACCTGTCAATATTTATTTGCATATTATCGTTTCTATAATATTATTATATTTGTATTATTAATTACAAAAACATTACTAAAAAGTGTTCATTCATATATTATTATTATTATAAAAACTTTAAAATATGTATTTATATTATGATAAAAAAACCTGTGAATATTTATTTGCATATTATCCTTCCTATAATATTATTATATATGTATTATTAATAACAAAAACATTATTAAAAAGTGTTCATTCATATATAATTATTATTATAAAAATATTATAAAATATGTATTTATATTATGATCAAAAACATTTATATATATTTATTTGTATATTATCCTTCCTATAATATTAGTATATATGTATTATTAATAACAAAAACATTATTCAAAAGTTTTTATTCATATATAATTATTATTATAAAAATATTATAAAATATGTATTTATATTATGATCAAAAACATTTATATATATTTATTTGTATATTATCCTTCCTATAATATTATTATATATGTATTATTCATAACAAAAACATTATTAAAAAGTGTTCGTTCATATATAATTATAATTATAAAAAAACTTTAAACTATGTATTTATATTATGATCAAAAAAACTGTCAATATTTATTTTCATATTATCGTTTCTATAATATTATTATATTTGTATTATTAATTACAAAAACATTACTAAAAAGTGTTCATTCATATATAATTATTATTATAAAAAACTTTAAAATATGTATTTATATTATGATAAAAAAAACCTGTGAATATTTATTTGCATATTATCCTTCCTATAATATTATTATATATGTATTATTAATAACAAAAACATTATTAAAAAGTGTTCATTCATATATAATTATTATTATAAAAATATTATAAAATATGTTTTTATATTATGATCAAAAACATTTATATATATTTATTTGTATATTATCCTTCCTATAATAGTATTATATATGTATTATTCATAACAAAAACATTATTAAAAAGTGTTCATTCATATATTATTATAATTATAAAAATATTATAAAATATGTATTTATATTATGATCAAAAACATTTATATATATTTATTTGTATATTATCCTTCTTATAATATTATTATATATGTATTATTCATAACAAAAACATTATTAAAAAGTGTTCATTCATATATAATTATAATTATAAAAAAACTTTAAACTATGTATTTATATTATGATCAAAAAAACCTGTCAATATTTATTTGCATATTATCGTTTCTATAATATTATTATATTTGTATTATTAATTACAAAAACATTACTAAAAAGTGTTCATTCATATATATTTATTATTATAAAAAAACTTTAAACTATGTATTTATATTATGATCAAAAAAACCTGTCAATATTTATTTGCATATTATCGTTTCTATAATATTATTATATTTGTATTATTAATTACAAAAACATTACTAAAAAGTGTTCATTCATATATTATTATTATTATAAAAAACTTTAAAATATGTATTTATATTATGATAAAAAAACCTGTGAATATTTATTTGCATATTATCCTTCCTATAATATTATTATATATGTATTATTAATAACAAAAACATTATTAAAAAGTGTTCATTCATATATAATTATTATTATAAAAATATTATAAAATATGTATTTATATTATGATCAAAAACATTTATATATATTTATTTGTATATTATCCTTCCTATAATATTATTATATATGTATTATTAATAATAAAAACATCATTAAAAAGTGTTCATTCATATATAATTATTTTTATATAAAGATTATAAAATATGTATTTATATTATGATAAAAAAAACCTGTCAATATTTAATTGCATATTATCCTTACTATAATATTAATATATATGTATTATTATTATTAAAAACATTATTAAAAAGTGTTCATTCATATATAATTATAATTATAAAAATATTATAAAATATGTATTTATATTATGATCAAAAACATTTTTATATATTTATTTGTATATTATCCTTCCTATAATATTATTATATATGTATTATTCATAACAAAAACATTATTAAAAAGTGTTCATTCATATATAATTATAATTATAAAAAAACTTTAAACTATGTATTTATATTATGATCAAAAAAACTTGTCAATATTTATTTGCATATTATTGTTTCTATAATATTATTATATTTGTATTATTAATTACAAAAGCATTACTAAAAAGTGTTCATTCATATATAATTATTATTATAAAAAACTTTAAAATATGTATTTATATTATGATAAAAAAAACCTGTCAATATTTAATTGCATATTATCCTTCCTATAATATTAATATATATGTATTATTATTATTAAAAACATTATTAAAAAGTGTTCATTCATATATAATTATAATTATAAAAATATTATAAAATATGTATTTATATTATGATCAAAAACATTTATATATATTTATTTGTATATTATCCTTCCTATAATATTATTATATATGTATTATTAATAACAAAAACATTATTCAAAAGTGTTCATTCATATATAATTATTATTATAAAAATATTATAAAATATGTATTTATATTATGATCAAAAACATTTATATATATTTATTTGTATATTATCCTTCCTATAATATTATTATATAATATGTATTATTAATAACAAAAACATCATTAAAAAGTGTTCATTCATATATAATTATTTTTATATAAAAATTTTAAAATATGTATTTATATTATGATAAAAAAAACCTGTCAATATTTAATTGCATATTATCCTTACTATAATATTAATATATATGTATTATTATTATTAAAAACATTATTAAAAAGTGTTCATTCATGTATAATAATAATTATAAAAATATTATAAAATATGTATTTATATTATGATCAAAAACATTTATATATATTTATTTGTATATTATCCTTCCTATAATATTATTATACATGTATTATTCATAACAAAAACATTATTAAAAAGTGTTCATTCATATATAATTATAATTATAAAAAAACTTTAAACTATGTATTTATATTATGATCAAAAAAACCTGTCAATATTTATTTGCATATTATCGTTTCTATAATATTATTATATTTGTATTATTAATTACAAAAACATTACTAAAAAGTGTTCATTCATATATAATTATTATTATAAAAAAACTTTAAACTATGTATTTATATTATGATCAAAAAAACCTGTCAATATTTATTTGCATATTATCGTTTCTATAATATTATTATATTTGTATTATTAATTACAAAAACATTACTAAAAAGTGTTCATTCATATATTATTATTATTAAAAAAAAAAAACTTTAAAATATGTATTTATATTATGATAAAAAAACCTGTGAATATTTATTTGCATATTATCCTTCCTATAATATTATTATATATGTATTATTAATAACAAAAACATTATTAAAAAGTGTTCATTCATATATAATTATTATTATAAAAATATTATAAAATATGTATTTATATTATGATCAAAAACATTTATATATATTTATTTGTATATTATCCTTCCTAAAATATTATTATATATGTATTATTAATAACAAAAACATTATTCAAAAGTGTTCATTCATATATAATTATTATTATAAAAATATTATAAAATATGTATTTATATTATGATCAAAAACATTTATATATATTTATTTGTATATTATCCTTCCTATAATATTATTATATATGTATTATTCATAACAAAAACATCATTAAAAAGTGTTCATTCATATATAATTATTTTTATATAAAAATTATAAAATATGTATTTATATTATGATAAAAAAAACCTGTCAATATTTAATTGCATATTATCCTTACTATAATATTAATATATATGTATTATTATTATTAAAAACATTATTAAAAAGTGGTCATTCATATATAATTATAATTATAAAAATATTATAAAATATGTATTTATATTATGATCAAAAACATTTTTATATATTTATTTGTATATTATCCTTCCTAAAATATTATTATATATGTATTATTCATAACAAAAACATTATTAAAAAGTGTTCATTCATATATAATTATAATTATAAAAAAACTTTAAACTATGTATTTATATTATGATCAAAAAAACCTGTCAATATTTATTTGCATATTATTGTTTCTTTAATATTATTATATTTGTATTATTAATTACAAAAACATTACTAAAAAGTGTTCATTCATATATAATTATTATTATAAAAAGATTTAAAATATGTATTTATATTATGATAAAAAAAACCTGTCAATATTTAATTGCATATTATCCTTCCTATAATATTAATATATATGTATTATTATTATTAAAAACATAATTAAAAAGTGTTCACTCATATATAATTATAATTATAAAAAATATTATAAAATATGTATTTATATTATGATCAAAAACATTTATATATATTTATTTGTATATTATCCTTCCTATAATATTATTATATATGTATTATTAATAACAAAAACATCATTAAAAAGTGTTCATTCATATGTAATTATTATTATAAAAATATTATAAAATATGTATTTATATTATGATCAAAAACATTTATATATATTTATTTGTATATTATCCTTCCTATAATATTATTATATATGTATTATTAATAACAAAAACATTATTAAAAAGTGTTCATTCATATATAATTATAATTATAAAAATATTATAAAATATGTATTTATATTATGATCAAAAACATTTATATATATTTATTTGTATATTATCCTTCCTATAATATTATTATATATGTATTATTAATAACAAAAACATTATTAAAAAGTGTTCATTCATATATAATTATTATTATAAAAATATTATAAAATATGTTTTTATATTATGATCAAAAACATTTATATATATTTATTTGTATATTATCCTTCCTATAATATTATTATATATGTATTATTAATAACAAAAACATTATTAAAAAGTGTTCATTCATATATTATTATTATTATAAAAATATTATAAAATATGTATTTATATTATGATCAAAAACATTTATATATATTTATTTGTATATTATCCTTTCTATAATATTATTATATATGTATTATTCATAACAAAAACATTATTAAAAAGTGTTCATTCATATATAATTATAATTATAAAAAAACTTTAAACTATGTATTTATATTATGATCAAAAAACCTGTCAATATTTATTTGCATATTATCGTTTCTATAATATTATTATATTTATTTGTATTATTAATTACAAAAACATTACTAAAAAGTGTTCATTCATATATAATTATTATTATAAAAATATTATAAAATATGTATTTATATTATGATCAAAAACATTTATATATATTTATTTGTATATTATCCTTCCTATAATATTATTATATATGTATTATTAATAACAAAAACATTATTCAAAAGTGTTCATTCATATATAATTATTATTATAAAAATATTATAAAATATGTATTTATATTATGATCAAAAACATTTATATATATTTATTTGTATATTATCCTTCCTATAATATTATTATATATGTATTATTAATAATAAAAACATCATTAAAAAGTGTTCATTCATATATAATTATTTTTATATAAAGATTATAAAATATGTATTTATATTATGATAAAAAAAACCTGTCAATATGTAATTGCATATTATCCTTACTATAATATTAATATATATGTATTATTATTATTAAAAACATTATTAAAAAGTGTTCATTCATATATAATTATAATTATAAAAATATTATAAAATATGTATTTATATTATGATCAAAAACATTTTTATATATTTATTTGTATATTATCCTTCCTATAATATTATTATATATGTATTATTCATAACAAAAACATTATTAAAAAGTGTTCATTCATATATAATTATAATTATAAAAAAACTTTAAACTATGTATTTATATTATGATCAAAAAAACTTGTCAATATTTATTTGCATATTATTGTTTCTATAATATTATTATATTTGTATTATTAATTACAAAAACATTACTAAAAAGTGTTCATTCATATATAATTATTATTATAAAAAACTTTAAAATATGTATTTATATTATGATAAAAAAAACCTGTGAATATTTATTTGCATATTATCCTTCCTATAATATTATTATATATGTATTATTAATAACAAAAACATTATTAAAAAGTGTTCATTCATATATAATTATTATTATAAAAATATTATAAAATATGTTTTTATATTATGATCAAAAACATTTATATATATTTATTTGTATATTATCCTTCCTATAATATTATTATATATGTATTATTCATAACAAAAACATTATTAAAAAGTGTTCATTCATATATTATTATAATTATAAAAATATTATAAAATATGTATTTATATTATGATCAAAAACATTTATATATATTTATTTGTATATTATCCTTCTTATAATATTATTATATATGTATTATTCATAACAAAAACATTATTAAAAAGTGTTCATTCATATATAATTATAATTATAAAAAAACTTAAAACTATGTATTTATATTATGATCAAAAAAACCTGTCAATATTTATTTGCATATTATCGTTTCTATAATATTATTATATTTGTATTATTAATTACAAAAACATTACTAAAAAGTGTTCATTCATATATATTTATTATTATAAAAAAACTTTAAACTATGTATTTATATTATGATCAAAAAAACCTGTCAATATTTATTTGCATATTATCGTTTCTATAATATTATTATATTTGTATTATTAATTACAAAAACATTACTAAAAAGTGTTCATTCATATATTATTATTATTATAAAAAACTTTAAAATATGTATTTATATTATGATAAAAAAACCTGTGAATATTTATTTGCATATTATCCTTCCTATAATATTATTATATATGTATTATTAATAACAAAAACATTATTAAAAAGTGTTCATTCATATATAATTATTATTATAAAAATATTATAAAATATGTATTTATATTATGATCAAAAACATTTATATATATTTATTTGTATATTATCCTTCCTATAATATTATTATATATGTATTATTAATAATAAAAACATCATTAAAAAGTGTTCATTCATATATAATTATTTTTATATAAAGATTATAAAATATGTATTTATATTATGATAAAAAAAACCTGTCAATATTTAATTGCATATTATCCTTACTATAATATTAATATATATGTATTATTATTATTAAAAACATTATTAAAAAGTGTTCATTCATGTATAATTATAATTATAAAAATATTATAAAATATGTATTTATATTATGATCAAAAACATTTTTATATATTTATTTGTATATTATCCTTCCTATAATATTATTATATATGTATTATTCATAACAAAAACATTATTAAAAAGTGTTCATTCATATATAATTATAATTATAAAAAAACTTTAAACTATGTATTTATATTATGATCAAAAAAACTTGTCAATATTTATTTGCATATTATTGTTTCTATAATATTATTATATTTGTATTATTAATTACAAAAACATTACTAAAAAGTGTTCATTCATATATAATTATTATTATAAAAAACTTTAAAATATGTATTTATATTATGATAAAAAAAACCTGTCAATATTTAATTGCATATTATCCTTCCTATAATATTAATATATATGTATTATTATTATTAAAAACATTATTAAAAAGTGTTCATTCATATATAATTATAATTATAAAAATATTATAAAATATGTATTTATATTATGATCAAAAACATTTATATATATTTATTTGTATATTATCCTTCCTATAATATTATTATATATGTATTATTAATAACAAAAACATTATTCAAAATTGTTCATTTATATATAATTATTATTATAAAAATATTATAAAATATGTATTTATATTATGATCAAAAACATTTATATATATTTATTTGTATATTATCCTTCCTATAATATTATTATATATGTATTATTAATAACAAAAACATCATTAAAAAGTGTTCATTCATATATAATTATTTTTATATAAAAATTTTAAAATATGTATTTATATTATGATAAAAAAAACCTGTCAATATTTAATTGCATATTATCCTTACTATAATATTAATATATATGTATTATTATTATTAAAAACATTATTAAAAAGTGTTCATTCATGTATAATAATAATTATAAAAATATTATAAAATATGTATTTATATTATGATCAAAAACATTTATATATATTTATTTGTATATTATCCTTCCTATAATATTATTATACATGTATTATTCATAACAAAAACATTATTAAAAAGTGTTCATTCATATATAATTATAATTATAAAAAAACTTTAAACTATGTATTTATATTATGATCAAAAAAACCTGTCAATATTTATTTGCATATTATCGTTTCTATAATATTATTATATTTGTATTATTAATTACAAAAACATTACTAAAAAGTGTTCATTCATATATAATTATTATTATAAAAAAACTTTAAACTATGTATTTATATTATGATCAAAAAAACCTGTCAATATTTATTTGCATATTATCGTTTCTATAATATTATTATATTTGTATTATTAATTACAAAAACATTACTAAAAAGTGTTCATTCATATATTATTATTATTAAAAAAAAAACTTTAAAATATGTATTTATATTATGATAAAAAAACCTGTGAATATTTATTTGCATATTATCCTTCCTATAATATTATTATATATGTATTATTAATAACAAAAACATTATTAAAAAGTGTTCATTCATATATAATTATTATTATAAAAATATTATAAAATATGTATTTATATTATGATCAAAAACATTTATATATATTTATTTGTATATTATCCTTCCTAAAATATTATTATATATGTATTATTAATAACAAAAACATTATTCAAAAGTGTTCATTCATATATAATTATTATTATAAAAATATTATAAAATATGTATTTATATTATGATCAAAAACATTTATATATATTTATTTGTATATTATCCTTCCTATAATATTATTATATATGTATTATTCATAACAAAAACATCATTAAAAAGTGTTCATTCATATATAATTATTTTTATATAAAAATTATAAAATATGTATTTATATTATGATAAAAAAAACCTGTCAATATTTAATTGCATATTATCCTTACTATAATATTAATATATATGTATTATTATTATTAAAAACATTATTAAAAAGTGGTCATTCATATATAATTATAATTATAAAAATATTATAAAATATGTATTTATATTATGATCAAAAACATTTTTATATATTTATTTGTATATTATCCTTCCTAAAATATTATTATATATGTATTATTCATAACAAAAACATTATTAAAAAGTGTTCATTCATATATAATTATAATTATAAAAAAACTTTAAACTATGTATTTATATTATGATCAAAAAAACCTGTCAATATTTATTTGCATATTATTGTTTCTTTAATATTATTATATTTGTATTATTAATTACAAAAACATTACTAAAAAGTGTTCATTCATATATAATTATTATTATAAAAAGATTTAAAATATGTATTTATATTATGATAAAAAAAACCTGTCAATATTTAATTGCATATTATCCTTCCTATAATATTAATATATATGTATTATTATTATTAAAAACATTATTAAAAAGTGTTCACTCATATATAATTATAATTATAAAAAATATTATAAAATATGTATTTATATTATGATCAAAAACATTTATATATATTTATTTGTATATTATCCTTCCTATAATATTATTATATATGTATTATTAATAACAAAAACATCATTAAAAAGTGTTCATTCATATGTAATTATTATTATAAAAATATTATAAAATATGTATTTATATTATGATCAAAAACATTTATATATATTTTTTTGTATATTATCCTTCCTATAATATTATTATATATGTATTATTAATAACAAAAACATTATTAAAAAGTGTTCATTCATATATAATTATAATTATAAAAATATTATAAAATATGTATTTATATTATGATCAAAAACATTTATATATATTTATTTGTATATTATCCTTCCTATAATATTATTATATATGTATTATTAATAACAAAAACATTATTAAAAAGTGTTCATTCATATATAATTATTATTATAAAAATATTATAAAATATGTTTTTATATTATGATCAAAAACATTTATATATATTTATTTGTATATTATCCTTCCTATAATATTATTATATATGTATTATTAATAACAAAAACATTATTAAAAAGTGTTCATTCATATATTATTATTATTATAAAAATATTATAAAATATGTATTTATATTATGATCAAAAACATTTATATATATTTATTTGTATATTATCCTTTCTATAATATTATTATATATGTATTATTCATAACAAAAACATTATTAAAAAGTGTTCATTCATATATAATTATAATTATAAAAAAACTTTAAACTATGTATTTATATTATGATCAAAAAACCTGTCAATATTTATTTGCATATTATCGTTTCTATAATATTATTATATTTGTATTATTAATTACAAAAACATTACTAAAAAGTGTTCATTCATATATAATTATTATTATAAAAATATTATAAAATATGTATTTATATTATGATCAAAAACATTTATATATATTTATTTGTATATTATCCTTCCTATAATATTATTATATATGTATTATTAATAACAAAAACATTATTCAAAAGTGTTCATTCATATATAATTATTATTATAAAAATATTATAAAATATGTATTTATATTATGATCAAAAACATTTATATATATTTATTTGTATATTATCCTTCCTAAAATATTATTATATATGTATTATTAATAACAAAAACATTATTCAAAAGTGTTCATTCATATATAATTATTATTATAAAAATATTATAAAATATGTATTTATATTATGATCAAAAACATTTATATATATTTATTTGTATATTATCCTTCCTATAATATTATTATATATGTATTATTCATAACAAAAACATCATTAAAAAGTGTTCATTCATATATAATTATTTTTATATAAAAATTATAAAATATGTATTTATATTATGATAAAAAAAACCTGTCAATATTTAATTGCATATTATCCTTACTATAATATTAATATATATGTATTATTATTATTAAAAACATTATTAAAAAGTGGTCATTCATATATAATTATAATTATAAAAATATTATAAAATATGTATTTATATTATGATCAAAAACATTTTTATATATTTATTTGTATATTATCCTTCCTAAAATATTATTATATATGTATTATTCATAACAAAAACATTATTAAAAAGTGTTCATTCATATATAATTATAATTATAAAAAAACTTTAAACTATGTATTTATATTATGATCAAAAAAACCTGTCAATATTTATTTGCATATTATTGTTTCTTTAATATTATTATATTTGTATTATTAATTACAAAAACATTACTAAAAAGTGTTCATTCATATATAATTATTATTATAAAAAGATTTAAAATATGTATTTATATTATGATAAAAAAAACCTGTCAATATTTAATTGCATATTATCCTTCCTATAATATTAATATATATGTATTATTATTATTAAAAACATTATTAAAAAGTGTTCACTCATATATAATTACATTATAAAAAATATTATAAAATATGTATTTATATTATGATCAAAAACATTTATATATATTTATTTGTATATTATCCTTCCTATAATATTATTATATATGTATTATTAATAACAAAAACATCATTAAAAAGTGTTCATTCATATGTAATTATTATTATAAAAATATTATAAAATATGTATTTATATTATGATCAAAAACATTTATATATATTTATTTGTATATTATCCTTCCTATAATATTATTATATATGTATTATTAATAACAAAAACATTATTAAAAAGTGTTCATTCATATATAATTATAATTATAAAAATATTATAAAATATGTATTTATATTATGATCAAAAACATTTATATATATTTATTTGTATATTATCCTTCCTATAATATTATTATATATGTATTATTAATAACAAAAACATTATTAAAAAGTGTTCATTCATATATTATTATTATTATAAAAATATTATAAAATATGTATTTATATTATGATCAAAAACATTTATATATATTTATTTGTATATTATCCTTTCTATAGTATTATTATATATGTATTATTCATAACAAAAACATTATTAAAAAGTGTTCATTCATATATAATTATAATTATAAAAAAACTTTAAACTATGTATTTATATTATGATCAAAAACCTGTCAATATTTATTTGCATATTATCGTTTCTATAATATTATTATATTTGTATTATTAATTACAAAAACATTACTAAAAAGTGTTCATTCATATATAATTATTATTATAAAAAAACTCTAAACTATGTATTTATATTATGTTCAAAAAAACCTGTCAATATCTATTTGCATATTATCGTTTCTATAATATTATTATATTTGTATTATTAATTACAAAAACATTACTAAAAAGTGTTCATTCATATATAATTATTATTATAAAAATATTATAAAATATGTATTTATATTATGATCAAAAACATTTATATATATTTATTTGTATATTATCCTTCCTATAATCTTATTATATATGTATTATTAATAACAAAAACATTATTCAAAAGTGTTCATTCATATAAAATTATTATTATAAAAATATTATAAAATATGTATTTATATTATGATCAAAAACATTTATATATATTTATTTGTATATTATCATTCCTATAATATTATTATATATGTATTATTAATAACAAAAACATCATTAAAAAGTGTTCATTCATATATAATTATTTTTATATAAAAATTTTAAAATATGTATTTATATTATGATAAAAAAACCTGTCAATATTTAATTGCATATTATCCTTACTATAATATTAATATATATGTATTATTATTATTAAAAACATTATTAAAAAGTGTTCATTCATATATAATTATAATTATAAAAATATTATAAAATATGTATTTATATTATGATCAAAAACATTTATATATATTTATTTGTATATTATCCTTCCTATAATATCATTATATATGTATTATTAATAACAAAAACATTATTAAAAAGTGTTCATTCATATATAATTATTATTATAAAAATATTATAAAATATGTATTTATATTATGATCAAAAACATTTATATATATTTATTTGTATATTATCCTTCCTATAATATTATTATATATTTATTATTCATAACAAAAACATTATTAAAAAGTGTTCATTCATATATAATTATTATTATAAAAATATTATAAAATATGTATTTATATTATGATCAAAAACATTTATATATATTTATTTGTATATTATCCTTCCTATAATATTATTATATATGTATTATTCATAACAAAAACATTATTAAAAAGTGTTCATTCATTATATAATTATAATTATAAAAAAACTTTAAACTATGTATTTATATTATGATCAAAAAAACCTGTCAATATTTATTTGCATATTATCGTTTCTATAATATTATTATATTTTTATTATTAATTACAAAAACATTACTAAAAAGTGTTCATTCATATATAATCATTATTATAAAAAAACTTTAAACTATGTATTTATATTATGATCAAAAAAACCTGTCAATATTTATTTGCATATTATCGTTTCTATAATATTATTATATTTGTATTATTAATTACAAAAACATTACTAAAAAGTGTTCATTCATATATTATTATTATTAAAAAAAAAACTTTAAAATATGTATTTATATTATGATAAAAAAACCTGTGAATATTTATTTGCATATTATCCTTCCTATAATATTATTATATATGTATTATTAATAACAAAAACATTATTAAAAAGTGTTCATTCATATATAATTATTATTATAAAAATATTATAAAATATGTATTTATATTATGATCAAAAACATTTATATATATTTATTTGTATATTATCCTTCCTAAAATATTATTATATATGTATTATCAATAACAAAAACATTATTCAAAAGTGTTCATTCATATATAATTATTATTATAAAAATATTATAAAATATGAATTTATATTATGATCAAAAACATTTATATATATTTATTTGTATATTATCCTTCCTATAATATTATTATATATGTATTATTCATAACAAAAACATCATTAAAAAGTGTTCATTCATATATAATTATTTTTATATAAAAATTATAAAATATGTATTTATATTATGATAAAAAAACCTGTCAATATTTAATTGCATATTATCCTTACTATAATATTAATATATATGTATTATTATTATTAAAAACATTATTAAAAAGTGGTCATTCATATATAATTATAATTATAAAAATATTATAAAATATGTATTTATATTATGATCAAAAACATTTTTATATATTTATTTGTATATTATCCTTCCTATAATATTATTATATATGTATTATTCATAACAAAAACATTATTAAAAAGTGTTCATTCATATATAATTATAATTATAAAAAAACTTTAAACTATGTATTTATATTATGATCAAAAAAACCTGTCAATATTTATTTGCATATAATTGTTTCTTTAATATTATTATATTTGTATTATTAATTACAAAAACATTACTAAAAAGTGTTCATTCATATATAATTATTATTATAAAAAGATTTAAAATATGTATTTATATTATGATAAAAAAAACCTGTCAATATTTAATTGCATATTATCCTTCCTATAATATTAATATATATGTATTATTATTATTAAAAACATTATTAAAAAGTGTTCATTCATATATAATTATAATTATAAAAAATATTATAAAATATGTATTTATATTATGATCAAAAACATTTATATATATTTATTTGTATATTATCCTTCCTATAATATTATTATATATGTATTATTAATAACAAAAACATCATTAAAAAGTGTTCATTCATATGTAATTATTATTATAAAAATATTATAAAATATATATTTATATTATGATCAAAAACATTTATATATATTTATTTGTATATTATCCTTCCTATAATATTATTATATATGTATTATTAATAACAAAAACATTATTAAAAAGTGTTCATTCATATATAATTATAATTATAAAAATATTATAAAATATGTATTTATATTATGATCAAAAACATTTATATATATTTATTTGTATATTATCCTTCCTATAATATTATTATATATGTATTATTAATAACAAAAACATTATTAAAAAGTGTTCATTCATATATAATTATTATTATAAAAATATTATAAAATATGTTTTTATATTATGATCAAAAACATTTATATATATTTATTTGTATATTATCCTTCCTATAATATTATTATATATGTATTATTAATAACAAAAACATTATTAAAAAGTGTTCATTCATATATTATTATTATTATAAAAATATTATGAAATATGTATTTATATTATGATCAAAAACATTTATATATATTTATTTGTATATTATCCTTTCTATAATATTATTATATATGTATTATTCATAACAAAAACATTATTAAAAAGTGTTCATTCATATATAATTATAATTATAAAAAAACTTTAAACTATGTATTTATATTATGATCAAAAAACCTGTCAATATTTATTTGCATATTATCGTTTCTATAATATTATTATATTTGTATTATTAATTACAAAAACATTACTAAAAAGTGTTCATTCATATATAATTATTATTATAAAAATATTATAAAATATGTATTTATATTATGATCAAAAACATTTATATATATTTATTTGTATATTATCCTTCCTATAATATTATTATATATGTATTATTAATAACAAAAACATTATTCAAAAGTGTTCATTCATATATAATTATTATTATAAAAATATTATAAAATATGTATTTATATTATGATCAAAAACATTTATATATATTTATTTGTATATTATCCTTCCTATAATATTATTATATATGTATTATTAATAATAAAAACATCATTAAAAAGTGTTCATTCATATATAATTATTTTTATATAAAGATTATAAAATATGTATTTATACTATGATAAAAAAAACCTGTCAATATTTAATTGCATATTATCCTTACTATAATATTAATATATATGTATTATTATTATTAAAAACATTATTAAAAAGTGTTCATTCATATATAATTATAATTATAAAAATATTATAAAATATGTATTTATATTATGATCAAAAACATTTTTATATATTTATTTGTATATTATCCTTCCTATAATATTATTATATATGTATTATTCATAACAAAAACATTATTAAAAAGTGTTCATTCATATATAATTATAATTATAAAAAAACTTTAAACTATGTATTTATATTATGATCAAAAAAACTTGTCAATATTTATTTGCATATTATTGTTTCTATAATATTATTATATTTGTATTATTAATAACAAAAACATTATTAAAAAGTGTTTATTCATATATAATTATTATTATAAAAATATTATAAAATATGTATTTATATTATGATCAAAAACATTTATATATATTTATTTGTATATTATCCTTCCTAAAATATTATTATATATGTATTATTAATAACAAAAACATTATTCAAAAGTGTTCATTCATATATAATTATTATTATAAAAATATTATAAAATATGTATTTATATTATGATCAAAAACATTTATATATATTTATTTGTATATTATCCTTCCTATAATATTATTATATATGTATTATTCATAACAAAAACATCATTAAAAAGTGTTCATTCATATATAATTATTTTTATATAAAAATTATAAAATATGTATTTATATTATGATAAAAAAAACCTGTCAATATTTAATTGCATATTATCCTTACTATAATATTAATATATATGTATTATTATTATTAAAAACATTATTAAAAAGTGGTCATTCATATATAATTATAATTATAAAAATATTATAAAATATGTATTTATATTATGATCAAAAACATTTTTATATATTTATTTGTATATTATCCTTCCTAAAATATTATTATATATGTATTATTCATAACAAAAACATTATTAAAAAGTGTTCATTCATATATAATTATAATTATAAAAAAACTTTAAACTATGTATTTATATTATGATCAAAAAAACCTGTCAATATTTATTTGCATATTATTGTTTCTTTAATATTATTATATTTGTATTATTAATTACAAAAACATTACTAAAAAGTGTTCATTCATATATAATTATTATTATAAAAAGATTTAAAATATGTATTTATATTATGATAAAAAAAACCTGTCAATATTTAATTGCATATTATCCTTCCTATAATATTAATATATATGTATTATTATTATTAAAAACATTATTAAAAAGTGTTCACTCATATATAATTATAATTATAAAAAATATTATAAAATATGTATTTATATTATGATCAAAAACATTTATATATATTTATTTGTATATTATCCTTCCTATAATATTATTATATATGTATTATTAATAACAAAAACATCATTAAAAAGTGTTCATTCATATGTAATTATTATTATAAAAATATTATAAAATATGTATTTATATTATGATCAAAAACATTTATATATATTTATTTGTATATTATCCTTCCTATAATATTATTATATATGTATTATTAATAACAAAAACATTATTAAAAAGTGTTCATTCATATATAATTATAATTATAAAAATATTATAAAATATGTATTTATATTATGATCAAAAACATTTATATATATTTATTTGTATATTATCCTTCCTATAATATTATTATATATGTATTATTAATAACAAAAACATTATTAAAAAGTGTTCATTCATATATAATTATTATTATAAAAATATTATAAAATATGTTTTTATATTATGATCAAAAACATTTATATATATTTATTTGTATATTATCCTTCCTATAATATTATTATATATGTATTATTAATAACAAAAACATTATTAAAAAGTGTTCATTCATATATTATTATTATTATAAAAATATTATAAAATATGTATTTATATTATGATCAAAAACATTTATATATATTTATTTGTATATTATCCTTTCTATAGTATTATTATATATGTATTATTCATAACAAAAACATTATTAAAAAGTGTTCATTCATATATAATTATAATTATAAAAAAACTTTAAACTATGTATTTATATTATGATCAAAAAACCTGTCAATATTTATTTGCATATTATCGTTTCTATAATATTATTATATTTGTATTATTAATTACAAAAACATTACTAAAAAGTGTTCATTCATATATAATTATTATTATAAAAAAACTTTAAACTATGTATTTATATTATGTTCAAAAAAACCTGTCAATATCTATTTGCATATTATCGTTTCTATAATATTATTATATTTGTATTATTAATTACAAAAACATTACTAAAAAGTGTTCATTCATATATAATTATTATTATAAAAATATTATAAAATATGTATTTATATTATGATCAAAAACATTTATATATATTTATTTGTATATTATCCTTCCTATAATCTTATTATATATGTATTATTAATAACAAAAACATTATTCAAAAGTGTTCATTCATATAAAATTATTATTATAAAAATATTATAAAATATGTATTTATATTATGATCAAAAACATTTATATATATTTATTTGTATATTATCATTCCTATAATATTATTATATATGTATTATTAATAACAAAAACATCATTAAAAAGTGTTCATTCATATATAATTATTTTTATATAAAAATTTTAAAATATGTATTTATATTATGATAAAAAAACCTGTCAATATTTAATTGCATATTATCCTTACTATAATATTAATATATATGTATTATTATTATTAAAAACATTATTAAAAAGTGTTCATTCATATATAATTATAATTATAAAAATATTATAAAATATGTATTTATATTATGATCAAAAACATTTATATATATTTATTTGTATATTATCCTTCCTATAATATCATTATATATGTATTATTAATAACAAAAACATTATTGAAAAGTGTTCATTCATATATAATTATTATTATAAAAATATTATAAAATATGTATTTATATTATGATCAAAAACATTTATATATATTTATTTGTATATTATCCTTCCTATAATATTATTATATATTTATTATTCATAACAAAAACATTATTAAAAAGTGTTCATTCATATATAATTATTATTATAAAAATATTATAAAATATGTATTTATATTATGATCAAAAACATTTATATATATTTATTTGTATATTATCCTTCCTATAATATTATTATATATGTATTATTCATAACAAAAACATTATTAAAAAGTGTTCATTCATTATATAATTATAATTATAAAAAAACTTTAAACTATGTATTTATATTATGATCAAAAAAACCTGTCAATATTTATTTGCATATTATCGTTTCTATAATATTATTATATTTTTATTATTAATTACAAAAACATTACTAAAAAGTGTTCATTCATATATAATCATTATTATAAAAAAACTTTAAACTATGTATTTATATTATGATCAAAAAAACCTGTCAATATTTATTTGCATATTATCGTTTCTATAATATTATTATATTTGTATTATTAATTACAAAAACATTACTAAAAAGTGTTCATTCATATATTATTATTATTAAAAAAAAAACTTTAAAATATGTATTTATATTATGATAAAAAAACCTGTGAATATTTATTTGCATATTATCCTTCCTATAATATTATTATATATGTATTATTAATAACAAAAACATTATTAAAAAGTGTTCATTCATATATAATTATTATTATAAAAATATTATAAAATATGTATTTATATTATGATCAAAAACATTTATATATATTTATTTGTATATTATCCTTCCTAAAATATTATTATATATGTATTATCAATAACAAAAACATTATTCAAAAGTGTTCATTCATATATAATTATTATTATAAAAATATTATAAAATATGAATTTATATTATGATCAAAAACATTTATATATATTTATTTGTATATTATCCTTCCTATAATATTATTATATATGTATTATTCATAACAAAAACATCATTAAAAAGTGTTCATTCATATATAATTATTTTTATATAAAAATTATAAAATATGTATTTATATTATGATAAAAAAACCTGTCAATATTTAATTGCATATTATCCTTACTATAATATTAATATATATGTATTATTATTATTAAAAACATTATTAAAAAGTGGTCATTCATATATAATTATAATTATAAAAATATTATAAAATATGTATTTATATTATGATCAAAAACATTTTTATATATTTATTTGTATATTATCCTTCCTATAATATTATTATATATGTATTATTCATAACAAAAACATTATTAAAAAGTGTTCATTCATATATAATTATAATTATAAAAAAACTTTAAACTATGTATTTATATTATGATCAAAAAAACCTGTCAATATTTATTTGCATATAATTGTTTCTTTAATATTATTATATTTGTATTATTAATTACAAAAACATTACTAAAAAGTGTTCATTCATATATAATTATTATTATAAAAAGATTTAAAATATGTATTTATATTATGATAAAAAAAACCTGTCAATATTTAATTGCATATTATCCTTCCTATAATATTAATATATATGTATTATTATTATTAAAAACATTATTAAAAAGTGTTCATTCATATATAATTATAATTATAAAAAATATTATAAAATATGTATTTATATTATGATCAAAAACATTTATATATATTTATTTGTATATTATCCTTCCTATAATATTATTATATATGTATTATTAATAACAAAAACATCATTAAAAAGTGTTCATTCATATGTAATTATTATTATAAAAATATTATAAAATATGTATTTATATTATGATCAAAAACATTTATATATATTTATTTGTATATTATCCTTCCTATAATATTATTATATATGTATTATTAATAACAAAAACATTATTAAAAAGTGTTCATTCATATATAATTATAATTATAAAAATATTATAAAATATGTATTTATATTATGATCAAAAACATTTATATATATTTATTTGTATATTATCCTTCCTATAATATTATTATATATGTATTATTAATAAAAAAAACATTATTAAAAAGTGTTCATTCATATATAATTATTATTATAAAAATATTATAAAATATGTTTTTATATTATGATCAAAAACATTTATATATATTTATTTGTATATTATCCTTCCTATAATATTATTATATATGTATTATTAATAACAAAAACATTATTAAAAAGTGTTCATTCATATATTATTATTATTATAAAAATATTATAAAATATGTATTTATATTATGATCAAAAACATTTATATATATTTATTTGTATATTATCCTTTCTATAATATTATTATATATGTATTATTCATAACAAAAACATTATTAAAAAGTGTTCATTCATATATAATTATAATTATAAAAAAACTTTAAACTATGTATTTATATTATGATCAAAAAACCTGTCAATATTTATTTGCATATTATCGTTTCTATAATATTATTATATTTGTATTATTAATTACAAAAACATTACTAAAAAGTGTTCATTCATATATAATTATTATTATAAAAAAACTTTAAACTATGTATTTATATTATGTTAAAAAAAACCTGTCAATATCTATTTGCATATTATCGTTTCTATAATATTATTATATTTGTATTATTAATTACAAAAACATTACTAAAAAGTGTTCATTCATATATAATTATTATTATAAAAATATTATAAAAAATGTATTTATATTATGATCAAAAACATTTATATATATTTATTTGTATATTATCCTTCCTATAATATTATTATATATGTATTATTAATAACAAAAACATTATTCAAAAGTGTTCATTCATATAAAATTATTATTATAAAAATATTATAAAATATGTATTTATATTATGATCAAAAACATTTATATATATTTATTTGTATATTATCATTCCTATAATATTATTATATATGTATTATTAATAACAAAAACATCATTAAAAAGTGTTCATTCATATATAATTATTTTTATATAAAAATTTTAAAATATGTATTTATATTATGATAAAAAAAACCTGTCAATATTTAATTGCATATTATCCTTACTATAATATTAATATATATGTATTATTATTATTAAAAACATTATTAAAAAGTGTTCATTCATATATAATTATAATTATAAAAATATTATAAAATATGTATTTATATTATGATCAAAAACATTTATATATATTTATTTGTATATTATCCTTCCTATAATATCATTATATATGTATTATTAATAACAAAAACATTATTAAAAAGTGTTCATTCATATATAATTATTATTATAAAAATATTATAAAATATGTATTTATATTATGATCAAAAACATTTATATATATTTATTTGTATATTATCCTTCCTATAATATTATTATATATTTATTATTCATAACAAAAACATTATTAAAAAGTGTTCATTCATATATAATTATTATTATAAAAATATTATAAAATATGTATTTATATTATGATCAAAAACATTTATATATATTTATTTGTATATTATCCTTCCTATAATATTATTATATATGTATTATTCATAACAAAAACATTATTAAAAAGTGTTCATTCATATATAATTATAATTATAAAAAAACTTTAAACTATGTATTTATATTATGATCAAAAAAACCTGTCAATATTTATTTGCATATTATCGTTTCTATAATATTATTATATTTTTATTATTAATTACAAAAACATTACTAAAAAGTGTTCATTCATATATAATTATTATTATAAAAAAACTTTAAACTATGTATTTATATTATGACCAAAAAAACCTGTCAATATTTATTTCCATATTATCGTTTCTATAATATTATTATATTTGGATTATTAATTACAAAAACATTACTAAAAAGTGTTCATTCATATATTATTATTATTATAAAAAACTTTAAAATATGTATTTATATTATGATAAAAAAACCTGTGAATATTTATTTGCATATTATTCTTCCTATAATATTATTATATATGTATTATTAATAACAAAAACATTATTCAAAAGTGTTTATTCATATATAATTATTATTATAAAAATATTATAAAATATGTATTTATATTATGATCAAAAACATTTATATATATTTATTTGTATATTATCCTTCCTATAATATTATTATATATGTATTATTAATAACAAAAACATCATTAAAAAGTTTTCATTCATATATAATTATTTTTATATAAAAATTATAAAATATGTATTTATATTATGATAAAAAAAAACCTTTCAATATTTAATTGCATATTATCCTTACTATAATATTAATATATATGTATTATTATTATTAAAAACATTATTAAAAAGTGTTCATTCATATATAATTATAATTATAAAAATATTATAAAATATGTATTTATATTATGATCAAAAACATTTTTATATATTTATTTGTATATTATCTTTCCTATAATATTATTATATATGTATTATTCATAACCAAAACATTATTAAAAAGTGTTCATTCATATATAATTATAATTATAAAAAAACTTTAAACTATGTATTTATATTATGATCAAAAAAACCTGTCAATATTTATTTTCATATTATCGTTTCTATAATATTATTATATTTGTATTATTAATTACAAAAACATTACTAAAAAGTGTTCATTCATATATAATTATTATTATAAAAAACTTTAAAATATGTATTTATATTATGATAAAAAAACCTGTGAATATTTATTTGCATATTATCCTTCCTATAATATTATTATATATGTATTATTAATTACAAAAACATCATTAAAAATTGTTCATTCATATATAATTATTTTTATATAAAAATTTTAAAATATGTATTTATAATATGATAAAAAAAACCTGTCAATATTTAATTGCATATTATCCTTACTATAATATTAATATATATGTATTATTATTATTAAAATCATTATTAAAAAGTGTTCATCATATATAATTATAATTATAAAAATATTATAAAATATGTATTTATATTATGATCAAAAACATTTATATATATTTATTTGTATATTATCCTTCCTATAATATTATTATATATGTATTATTAATAACAAAAACATTATTAAAAAGTGTTCATTCATATATAATTATTATTATAAAAATATTATAAAATATGTATTTATATTATGATCAAAAACATTTATATATATTTATTTGTATATTATCCTTCCTATAATATTATTATATATGTATTATTCATAACAAAAACATTATTAAAAAGTGTTCATTCATATATAATTATAATTATAAAAAAACTTTAAACTATGTATTTATATTATGATCAAAAAAACCTGTCAATATTTATTTGCATATTATCGTTTCTATAATATTATTATATTTGTATTATTAATTACAAAAACATTACTAAAAAGTGTTCATTCATATATAATTATTATTATAAAAAAACTTTAAACTATGTATTTATATTATGATCAAAAAAACCTGTCAATATTTATTTGCATATTATCGTTTCTATAATATTATTATATTTGTATTATTAATTACAAAAACATTACTAAAAAGTGTTCATTCATACATTATTATTATTATAAAAAACTTTAAAATATGTATTTATATTATGATAAAAAATTCTGTGAATATTTATTTGCATATTATCCTTCCTATAATATTATTATATATGTATTATTAATAACAAAAACATTATTAAAAAGTGTTCATTCATATATAATTATTATTATAAAAATATTATAAAATATGTATTTGTATTATGATCAAAAACATTTTTATATATTTATTTGTATATTATCCTTCCTATAATATTATTATATATGTATTATTAATAACAAAAATATTATTCAAAAGTGTTCATTCATATATAATTATTATTATAAAAATATTATAAAATATGTATTTATATTATGATCAAAAACATTTATATATATTTATTTGTATATTATCCTTCCTATAATATTATTATATATGTATTATTAATAACAAAAACATCATTAAAAAGTGTTCATTCATATATAATTATTGTTATATAAAAATTATAAAATATGTATTTATATTATGATAAAAAAAACCTGTCAATATTTAATTGCATATTATCCTTACTATAATATTAATATATATGTATTATTATTATTAAAAACATTATTAAAAAGTGTTCATTCATATATAATTATAATTAAAAAAATATTATAAAATATGTATTTATATTATGATCAAAAACATTTTTATATATTTATTTGTATATTATCCTTCCTATAATATTATTATATATGTATTATTCATAACAAAAACATTATTAAAAAGTGTTCATTCATATATAATTATAATTATAAAAAAACTTTAAACTATGTATTTATATTATGATCAAAAAAACCTGTCAATATTTATTTTCATATTATCGTTTCTATAATATTATTATATTTGTATTATTAATTACAAAAACATTACTAAAAAGTGTTCATTCATATATAATTATTATTATAAAAAACTTTTAAATATGTATTTATATTATGATAAAAAAAACTGTGAATATTTATTTGCATATTATCCTTCCTATAATATTATTATATATGTATTATTAATTACAAAAACATCATTAAAAAGTGTTCATTCATATATAATTATTATTATAAAAATATTATAAAATATGTATTTATATTATGATCAAAAACATTTATATATATTTATTTGTATATTATCCTTCCTATAATATTATTATATATGTATTATTAATAACAAAAACATCATTAAAAAGTGTTCATTCATATATAATTATTATTATAAAAATATTATAAAATATGTATTTATATTATGATCAAAAACATTTATATATATTTATTTGTATATTATCCTTCCTATAATATTATTATATATGTATTATTAATAACAAAAACATTATTAAAAAGTGTTCATTCATATATAATTATTATTATAAAAATATTATAAAATATGTATTTATATTATGATCAAAAACATTTATATATATTTATTTGTATATTATCCTTCCTATAATATTATTATATATGTATTATTCATAACAAAAACATTATTAAAAAGTGTTCATTCATATATAATTATAATTATAAAAAAACTTTAAACTATGTATTTATATTATGATCAAAAAAACCTGTCAATATTTTTTTGCATATTATCGTTTCTATAATATTATTATATTTGTATTACTAATTACAAAAACATAACTAAAAAGTGTTCATTCATATATTATTATTATTATAAAAAACTTTAAAATATGTATTTATATTATGATAAAAAAACCTGTGAATATTTATTTGCATATTATCCTTCCTATAATATTATTATATATGTATTATTAATAACAAAAACATTATTAAAAAGTGTTCATTCATATATAATTATTATTATAAAAATATTATAAAATATGTATTTATATTATGATCAAAAACATTTATATATATTTATTTGTATATTATCCTTCCTATAATATTATTATATATGTATTATTCATAACAAAAACATTATTAAAAAGTGTTCATTCATATATAATTATAATTATAAAAAAACTTTAAACTATGTATTTATATTATGATCAAAAAAACCTGTCAATATTTATTTTCATATTATCGTTTCTATAATATTATTATATTTGTATTATTAATTACAAAAACATTACTAAAAAGTGTTCATTCATATATAATTATTATTATAAAAAACTTTTAAATATGTATTTATATTAAGATAAAAAAAACTGTGAATATTTATTTGCATATTATCCTTCCTATAATATTATTATATATGTATTATTAATTACAAAAACATCATTAAAAAGTGTTCATTCATATATAATTATTATTATAAAAATATTATAAAATATGTATTTATATTATGATCAAAAACATTTATATATATTTATGTGTATATTATCCTTCTTATAATATTATTATATATGTATTATTAATAACAAAAACATTATTCAAAAGTATTCATTCATATAAAATTATTATTATAAAAATATTATAAAAAATGTATTTATATTATGATCAAAAACATTTATATATATTTATTTGTATATTATCCTTCCTATAATATTATTATATATGTATTATTAACAACAAAAACATCATTAAAAAGTGTTCATTCATATATAATTATTTTTATATAAAAATTTTAAAATATGTATTTATATTATGATAAAAAAAACCTGTCAATATTTAATTGCATATTATCCTTACTATAATATTAATATATATGTATTATTATTATTAAAAACATTATTAAAAAGTGTTCATTCATATATAATTATAATTATAAAAATATTATAAAATATGTATTTATATTATGATCAAAAACATTTTTATATATTTATTTGTATATTATCCTTCCTATAATATTATTATATATGTATTATTCATAACAAAAACATTATTAAAAAGTGTTCATTCATATATAATTATAATTATAAAAAAACTTTAAACTATGTATTTATATTATGATCAAAAAAACCTGTCAATATTTATTTTCATATTATCGTTTCTATAATATTATTATATTTGTATTATTAATTACAAAAACATTACTAAAAAGTGTTCATTCATATATAATTATTATTATAAAAAACTTTAAAATATGTATTTATATTATGATAAAAAAAACCTGTGAATATTTATTTGCATATTATCCTTCCTATAATATTATTATATATGTATTATTAATTACAAAAACATCATTAAAAATTGTTCATTCATATATAATTATTTTTATATAAAAATTTTAAAATATGTATTTATAATATGATAAAAAAAACCTGTCAAAATTTAATTGCATATTATCCTTACTATAATATTAATATATATGTATTATTATTATTAAAATCATTATTAAAAAGTGTTCATCATATATAATTATAATTATAAAAATATTATAAAATATGTATTTATATTATGATCAAAAACATTTATATATATTTATTTGTATATTATCCTTCCTATAATATTATTATATATGTATTATTAATAACAAAAACATTATTAAAAAGTGTTCATTCATATATAATTATTATTATAAAAATATTATAAAATATGTATTTATATTATAATCAAAAACATTTATATATATTTATTTGTATATTATCCTTCCTATAATATTATTATATATGTATTATTCATAACAAAAACATTACTAAAAAGTGTTCATTCATATATTATTATTATTATAAAATTATTATAAAATATGTATTTATATTATGATCAAAAACATTTATATATATTTATTTGTATATTATCCTTCCTATAATATTATTATATTTGTATTATTCATAACAAAAACATTATTAAAAAGTGTTCATTCATATATAATTATAATTATAAAAAAACTTTAAACTATGTATTTATATTATGATAAAAAAAACCTGTCAATATTTATTTGCATATTATCGTTTCTATAATATTATTATATTTGTATTATTAATTACAAAAACATTACTAAAAAGTGTTCATTCATATATAATTATTATTATAAAAAAACTTTAAACTATGTATTTATATTATGATCAAAAAAACCTGTCAATATTTATTTGCATATTATCGTTTCTATAATATTATTATATTTGTATTATTAATTACAAAAACATTACTAAAAAGTGTTCATTCATATATAATTATTATTATAAAAAAACTTTAAACTATGTATTTATATTATGATAAAAAAAACCTGTCAATATTTATTTGCATATAATCGTTTCTATAATATTATTATATTTGGATTATTAATTACAAAAACATTACTAAAAAGTGTTCATATATTATTATTATTATAAAAAACTTTAAAATATGTATTTATATTATGATAAAAAAACCTGTCAATATTTAATTGCATATTATCCTTACTATAATATTATTATATAAGTATTATTCATAACAAAAACATTATTAAAAAGTGTTCATTCATATATAATTATAATTATAAAAAAACTTTAAACTATGTATTTATATTATGATCAAAAAAACCTGTCAATATTTAATTGCATATTATCCTTACTATAATATTAATATATATGTATTATTATTATTAAAATCATTATTAAAAAGTGTTCATCATATATAATTATAATTATAAAAATATTATAAAATATGTATTTATATTATGATCAAAAACATTTATATATATTTATTTGTATATTATCCTTCCTATAATATTATTATATATGTATTATTAATAACAAAAACATTATTAAAAAGTGTTCATTCATATATAATTATTATTATAAAAATATTATAAAATATGTATTTATATTATGATCAAAAACATTTATATATATTTATTTGTATATTATCCTTCCTATAATATTATTATATATGTATTATTCATAACAAAAACATTATTAAAAAGTGTTCATTCATATATAATTATAATTATAAAAAAACTTTAAACTATGTATTTATATTATGATCAAAAAAACCTGTCAATATTTATTTGCATATTATCGTTTCTATAATATTATTATATTTGTATTATTAATTACAAAAACATTACTAAAAAGTGTTCATTCATATATAATTATTATTATAAAAAAACTTTAAACTATGTATTTATATTATGATCAAAAAAACCTGTCAATATTTATTTGCATATTATCGTTTCTATAATATTATTATATTTGTATTATTAATTACAAAAACATTACTAAAAAGTGTTCATTCATACATTATTATTATTATAAAAAACTTTAAAATATGTATTTATATTATGATAAAAAATTCTGTGAATATTTATTTGCATATTATCCTTCCTATAATATTATTATATATGTATTATTAATAACAAAAACATTATTAAAAAGTGTTCATTCATATATAATTATTATTATAAAAATATTATAAAATATGTATTTGTATTATGATCAAAAACATTTTTATATATTTATTTGTATATTATCCTTCCTATAATATTATTATATATGTATTATTAATAACAAAAATATTATTCAAAAGTGTTCATTCATATATAATTATTATTATAAAAATATTATAAAATATGTATTTATATTATGATCAAAAACATTTATATATATTTATTTGTATATTATCCTTCCTATAATATTATTATATATGTATTATTAATAACAAAAACATCATTAAAAAGTGTTCATTCATATATAATTATTGTTATATAAAAATTATAAAATATGTATTTATATTATGATAAAAAAAACCTGTCAATATTTAATTGCATATTATCCTTACTATAATATTAATATATATGTATTATTATTATTAAAAACATTATTAAAAAGTGTTCATTCATATATAATTATAATTAAAAAAATATTATAAAATATGTATTTATATTATGATCAAAAACATTTTTATATATTTATTTGTATATTATCCTTCCTATAATATTATTATATATGTATTATTCATAACAAAAACATTATTAAAAAGTGTTCATTCATATATAATTATAATTATAAAAAAACTTTAAACTATGTATTTATATTATGATCAAAAAAACCTGTCAATATTTATTTTCATATTATCGTTTCTATAATATTATTATATTTGTATTATTAATTACAAAAACATTACTAAAAAGTGTTCATTCATATATAATTATTATTATAAAAAACTTTTAAATATGTATTTATATTATGATAAAAAAAACTGTGAACATTTATTTGCATATTATCCTTCCTATAATATTATTATATATGTATTATTAATTACAAAAACATCATTAAAAAGTGTTCATTCATATATAATTATTATTATAAAAATATTATAAAATATGTATTTATATTATGATCAAAAACATTTATATATATTTATTTGTATATTATCCTTCCTATAATATTATTATATATGTATTATTAATAACAAAAACATCATTAAAAAGTGTTCATTCATATATAATTATTATTATAAAAATATTATAAAATATGTATTTATATTATGATCAAAAACATTTATATATATTTATTTGTATATTATCCTTCCTATAATATTATTATATATGTATTATTAATAACAAAAACATTATTAAAAAGTGTTCATTCATATATAATTATTATTATAAAAATATTATAAAATATGTATTTATATTATGATCAAAAACATTTATATATATTTATTTGTATATTATCCTTCCTATAATATTATTATATATGTATTATTCATAACAAAAACATTATTAAAAAGTGTTCATTCATATATAATTATAATTATAAAAAAACTTTAAACTATGTATTTATATTATGATCAAAAAAACCTGTCAATATTTTTTTGCATATTATCGTTTCTATAATATTATTATATTTGTATTACTAATTACAAAAACATAACTAAAAAGTGTTCATTCATATATTATTATTATTATAAAAAACTTTAAAATATGTATTTATATTATGATAAAAAAACCTGTGAATATTTATTTGCATATTATCCTTCCTATAATATTATTATATATGTATTATTAATAACAAAAACATTATTAAAAAGTGTTCATTCATATATAATTATTATTATAAAAATATTATAAAATATGTATTTATATTATGATCAAAAACATTTATATATATTTATTTGTATATTATCCTTCCTATAATATTATTATATATGTATTATTCATAACAAAAACATTATTAAAAAGTGTTCATTCATATATAATTATAATTATAAAAAAACTTTAAACTATGTATTTATATTATGATCAAAAAAACCTGTCAATATTTATTTTCATATTATCGTTTCTATAATATTATTATATTTGTATTATTAATTACAAAAACATTACTAAAAAGTGTTCATTCATATATAATTATTATTATAAAAAACTTTTAAATATGTATTTATATTAAGATAAAAAAAACTGTGAATATTTATTTGCATATTATCCTTCCTATAATATTATTATATATGTATTATTAATTACAAAAACATCATTAAAAAGTGTTCATTCATATATAATTATTATTATAAAAATATTATAAAATATGTATTTATATTATGATCAAAAACATTTATATATATTTATGTGTATATTATCCTTCTTATAATATTATTATATATGTATTATTAATAACAAAAACATTATTCAAAAGTATTCATTCATATAAAATTATTATTATAAAAATATTATAAAAAATGTATTTATATTATGATCAAAAACATTTATATATATTTATTTGTATATTATCCTTCCTATAATATTATTATATATGTATTATTAACAACAAAAACATCATTAAAAAGTGTTCATTCATATATAATTATTTTTATATAAAAATTTTAAAATATGTATTTATATTATGATAAAAAAAACCTGTCAATATTTAATTGCATATTATCCTTACTATAATATTAATATATATGTATTATTATTATTAAAAACATTATTAAAAAGTGTTCATTCATATATAATTATAATTATAAAAATATTATAAAATATGTATTTATATTATGATCAAAAACATTTTTATATATTTATTTGTATATTATCCTTCCTATAATATTATTATATATGTATTATTCATAACAAAAACATTATTAAAAAGTGTTCATTCATATATAATTATAATTATAAAAAAACTTTAAACTATGTATTTATATTATGATCAAAAAAACCTGTCAATATTTATTTTCATATTATCGTTTCTATAATATTATTATATTTGTATTATTAATTACAAAAACATTACTAAAAAGTGTTCATTCATATATAATTATTATTATAAAAAACTTTAAAATATGTATTTATATTATGATAAAAAAAACCTGTGAATATTTATTTGCATATTATCCTTCCTATAATATTATTATATATGTATTATTAATTACAAAAACATCATTAAAAATTGTTCATTCATATATAATTATTTTTATATAAAAATTTTAAAATATGTATTTATAATATGATAAAAAAAACCTGTCAAAATTTAATTGCATATTATCCTTACTATAATATTAATATATATGTATTATTATTATTAAAATCATTATTAAAAAGTGTTCATCATATATAATTATAATTATAAAAATATTATAAAATATGTATTTATATTATGATCAAAAACATTTATATATATTTATTTGTATATTATCCTTCCTATAATATTATTATATATGTATTATTAATAACAAAAACATTATTAAAAAGTGTTCATTCATATATAATTATTATTATAAAAATATTATAAAATATGTATTTATATTATAATCAAAAACATTTATATATATTTATTTGTATATTATCCTTCCTATAATATTATTATATATGTATTATTCATAACAAAAACATTACTAAAAAGTGTTCATTCATATATTATTATTATTATAAAATTATTATAAAATATGTATTTATATTATGATCAAAAACATTTATATATATTTATTTGTATATTATCCTTCCTATAATATTATTATATTTGTATTATTCATAACAAAAACATTATTAAAAAGTGTTCATTCATATATAATTATAATTATAAAAAAACTTTAAACTATGTATTTATATTATGATAAAAAAAACCTGTCAATATTTATTTGCATATTATCGTTTCTATAATATTATTATATTTGTATTATTAATTACAAAAACATTACTAAAAAGTGTTCATTCATATATAATTATTATTATAAAAAAACTTTAAACTATGTATTTATATTATGATCAAAAAAACCTGTCAATATTTATTTGCATATTATCGTTTCTATAATATTATTATATTTGTATTATTAATTACAAAAACATTACTAAAAAGTGTTCATTCATATATAATTATTATTATAAAAAAACTTTAAACTATGTATTTATATTATGATAAAAAAAACCTGTCAATATTTATTTGCATATAATCGTTTCTATAATATTATTATATTTGGATTATTAATTACAAAAACATTACTAAAAAGTGTTCATATATTATTATTATTATAAAAAACTTTAAAATATGTATTTATATTATGATAAAAAAACCTGTCAATATTTAATTGCATATTATCCTTACTATAATATTATTATATAAGTATTATTCATAACAAAAACATTATTAAAAAGTGTTCATTCATATATAATTATAATTATAAAAAAACTTTAAACTATGTATTTATATTATGATCAAAAAAACCTGTCAATATTTATTTTCATATTATCGTTTCTATAATATTATTATATTTGTATTATTAATTACAAAAACATTACTAAAAAGTGTTCATTCATATATAATTATTATTATAAAAAACTTTTAAATATGTATTTATATTATGATAAAAAAAACTGTGAATATTTATTTGCATATTATCCTTCCTATAATATTATTATATATGTATTATTAATTACAAAAACATCATTAAAAAGTGTTCATTCATATATAATTATTATTATAAAAATATTATAAAATATGTATTTATATTATGATCAAAAACATTTATATATATTTATTTGTATATTATCCTTCCTATAATATTATTATATATGTATTATTAATAACAAAAACATTATTCAAAAGTATTCATTCATATAAAATTATTATTATAAAAATATTATAAAATATGTATTTATATTATGATCAAAAACATTTATATATATTTATTTGTATATTATCCTTCCTATAATATTATTATATATGTATTATTAATAACAAAAACATCATTAAAAAGTGTTCATTCATATATAATTATTTTTATATAAAAATTTTAAAATATGTATTTATATTATGATAAAAAAAACCTGTCAATATTTAATTGCATATTATCCTTACTATAATATTAATATATATGTATTATAATTATTAAAAACATTATTAAAAAGTGTTCATTCATATATAATTATAATTATAAAAATATTATAAAATATGTATTTATATTATGATCAAAAACATTTATATATATTTATTTGTATATTATCCTTCCTATAATATTATTATATATGTATTATTAATAACAAAAACATTATTAAAAAGTGTTCATTCATATATAATTATTATTATAAAAATATTATAAAATATGTATTTATATTATGATCAAAAATATTTATATATATTTATTTGTATATTATCCTTCCTATAATATTATTATATATGTATTATTCATAACAAAAACATTATTAAAAAGTGTTCATTTATATATTATTATTATTATAAAAATATTATAAAATATGTATTTATATTATGATCAAAACATTTATATATATTTATTTGTATATTATCCTTCCTATAATATTATTATATATGTATTATTCATAACAAAAACATTATTAAAAAGTGTTCATTCATATATAATTATAATTATAAAAAAACTTTAAACTATGTATTTATATTATGATCAAAAAAACCTGTCAATATTTATTTGCATATTATCGTTTCTATAATATTATTATATTTGTATTATTAATTACAAAAACATTACTAAAAAGTGTTCATTCATATATAATTATTATTATAAAAAAACTTTAAACTATGTATTTATATTATGATCAAAAAAACCTGTGAATATTTATTTGCATATTATCCTTCCTATAATATTATTATATATGTATTATTAATAACAAAAACATTATTAAAAAGTGTTCATTCATATATAATTATTATTATAAAAATATTATAAAATATGTATTTATATTATGATCAAAAACATTTATATATATTTATTTGTATATTATCCTTCCTATAATATTATTATATATGTATTATTAATAACAAAAACATTATTCAAAAGTGTTCATTCATATATAATTATTATTATAAAATTATTATAAAATATGTATTTATATTATGATCAAAAACATTTATATATATTTATTTGTATATTATCCTTCCTATAATATTATTATATATGTATTATTAATAACAAAAACATTATTAAAAAGTGTTCATTCATATATAATTATTATTATAAAAATATTATAAAATATGTATTTATATTATGATAAAAAAAACCTGTCAATATTTAATTGCATATTATCCTTACTATAATATTAATATATATGTATTATTAATAACAAAAACATTATTAAAAAGTGTTCATTCATATATAATTATTATTATAAAAATATTATAAAATATGTATTTATATTATGATCAAAAACATTTATATATATTTATTTGTATATTATCCTTCCTATAATATTATTATATATGTATTATTAATAACAAAAACATTATTCAAAAGTGTTCATTCATATATAATTATTATTATAAAAATATTATAAAATATGTATTTATATTATGATCAAAAACATTTATATATATTCATTTGTATATTATCCTTCCTATAATATTATTATATATGTATTATTAATAACAAAAACATTATTAAAAAGTGTTCATTCATATATAATTATTATTATAAAAATATTATAAAATATGTATTTATATTATGATAAAAAAAAACCTGTCAATATTTAATTGCATATTATCCTTACTATAATATTAATATATATGTATTATTATTATTAAAAACATTATTAAAAAGTGTTCATTCATATATAATTATAATTATAAAAATATTATAAAATATGTATTTATATTATGATCAAAAACATTTTTATATATTTATTTGTATATTATCCTTCCTATAATATTATTATATATGTATTATTCATAACAAAAACATTATTAAAAAGTGTTCATTCATATATAATTATAATTATAAAAAAACTTTAAACTATGTATTTATATTATGATCAAAAAAACCTGTCAATATTTATTTTCATATTATCGTTTCTATAATATTATTATATTTGTATTATTAATTACAAAAACATTACTAAAAAGTGTTCATTCATATATAATTATTATTATAAAAATATTATAAAATATGTATTTATATTATGATCAAAAACATTTATATATATTTATTTGTATATTATCCTTCCTATAATATTATTATATATGTATTATTAATAACAAAAACATTATTCAAAAGTGTTCATTCATATATAATTATTATTATAAAAATATTATAAAATATGTATTTATATTATGATCAAAAACATTTATATATATTTATTTGTATATTATCCTTCCTATAATATTATTATATATGTATTATTAATAACAAAAACATTATTAAAAAGTGTTCATTCATATATAATTATTATTATAAAAATATTATAAAATATGTATTTATATTATGATAAAAAAAACCTGTCAATATTTAATTGCATATTATCCTTACTATAATATTAATATATATGTATTATTATTATTAAAAACATTATTAAAAAGTGTTCATTCATATATAATTATAATTATAAAAATATTATAAAATATGTATTTATATTATGATCAAAAACATTTTTATATATTTATTTGTATATTATCCTTCCTATAATATTATTATATATGTATTATTCATAACAAAAACATTATTAAAAAGTGTTCATTCATATATAATTATAATTATAAAAAAACTTTAAACTATGTATTTATATTATGATCAAAAAAACCTGTCAATATTTATTTTCATATTATCGTTTCTATAATATTATTATATTTGTATTATTAATTACAAAAACATTACTAAAAAGTGTTCATTCATATATAATTATTATTATAAAAAACTTTAAAATATGTATTTATATTATGATAAAAAAAAACCTGTGAATATTTATTTGCATATTATCCTTCCTATAATATTATTATATATGTATTATTAATTACAAAAACATCATTAAAAATTGTTCATTCATATATAATTATTTTTATATAAAAATTTTAAAATATGTATTTATAATATGATAAAAAAAACCTGTCAAAATTTAATTGCATATTATCCTTACTATAATATTAATATATATGTATTATTATTATTAAAATCATTATTAAAAAGTGTTCATCATATATAATTATAATTATAAAAATATTATAAAATATGTATTTATATTATGATCAAAAACATTTATATATATTTATTTGTATATTATCCTTCCTATAATATTATTATATATGTATTATTAATAACAAAAACATTATTAAAAAGTGTTCATTCATATATAATTATTATTATAAAAATATTATAAAATATGTATTTATATTATAATCAAAAACATTTATATATATTTATTTGTATATTATCCTTCCTATAATATTATTATATATGTATTATTCATAACAAAAACATTATTAAAAAGTGTTCATTCATATATAATTATAATTATAAAAAAACTTTAAACTATGTATTTATATTATGATCAAAAAAACCTGTCAATATTTATTTGCATATTATCGTTTCTATAATATTATTATATTTGTATTATTAATTACAAAAACATTACTAAAAAGTGTTCATTCATATATAATTATTATTATAAAAAAACTTTAAACTATGTATTTATATTATGATCAAAAAAACCTGTCAATATTTATTTGCATATTATCGTTTCTATAATATTATTATATTTGTATTATTAATTACAAAAACATTACTAAAAAGTGTTCATTCATATATAATTATTATTATAAAAAAACTTTAAACTATGTATTTATATTATGATCAAAAAAACCTGTCAATATTTATTTGCATATTATCGTTTCTATAATATTATTATATTTGGATTATTAATTACAAAAACATTACTAAAAAGTGTTCATATATTATTATTATTATAAAAAACTTTAAAATATGTATTTATATTATGATAAAAAAACCTGTCAATATTTAATTGCATATTATCCTTACTATAATATTATTATATAAGTATTATTCATAACAAAAACATTATTAAAAAGTGTTCATTCAATATATAATTAAAATTATAAAAAAACTTTAAACTATGTATTTATATTATGATCAAAAAAACCTGTCAATATTTATTTTCATATTATCGGTTCTATAATATTATTATATTTGTATTATTAATTACAAAAACATTACTAAAAAGTGTTCATTCATATATAATTATTATTATAAAAAACTTTAAAATATGTATTTATATTATGATAAAAAAACTTGTGAATATTTATTTGCATATTATCCTTCCTATAATATTATTATATATGTATTATTAATTACAAAAACATCATTAAAAAGTGTTCATTCATATAAAATTATTTTTATATAAAAATATAAAAATATGTATTTATATTATGATCAAAAACATTTATATATATTTATTTGTATATTATCCTTCCTATAATATTATTATATATGTATTATTAATAACAAAAACATTATTAAAAAGTGTTCATTCATATATAATTATTATTATAAAAATATTATAAAATATGTATTTATATTATAATCAAAAACATTTATATATATTTATTTGTATATTATCCTTCCTATAATATTATTATATATGTATTATTCATAACAAAAACATTATTAAAAAGTGTTCATTCATATATAATTATAATTATAAAAAAACTTTAAACTATGTATTTATATTATGATCAAAAAAACCTGTCAATATTTATTTGCATATTATCGTTTCTATAATATTATTATATTTGTATTATTAATTACAAAAACATTACTAAAAAGTGTTCATTCATATATAATTATTATTATAAAAAAACTTTAAACTATGTATTTATATTATGATCAAAAAAACCTGTCAATATTTATTTGCATATTATCGTTTCTATAATATTATTATATTTGTATTATTAATTACAAAAACATTACTAAAAAGTGTTCATTCATATATAATTATTATTATAAAAAAACTTTAAACTATGTATTTATATTATGATCAAAAAAACCTGTCAATATTTATTTGCATATTATCGTTTCTATAATATTATTATATTTGGATTATTAATTACAAAAACATTACTAAAAAGTGTTCATATATTATTATTATTATAAAAAACTTTAAAATATGTATTTATATTATGATAAAAAAACCTGTCAATATTTAATTGCATATTATCCTTACTATAATATTATTATATAAGTATTATTCATAACAAAAACATTATTAAAAAGTGTTCATTCAATATATAATTAAAATTATAAAAAAACTTTAAACTATGTATTTATATTATGATCAAAAAAACCTGTCAATATTTATTTTCATATTATCGTTTCTATAATATTATTATATTTGTATTATTAATTACAAAAACATTACTAAAAAGTGTTCATTCATATATAATTATTATTATAAAAAACTTTAAAATATGTATTTATATTATGATAAAAAAAACTTGTG